>NC_084731.1:34063511-34356011 GCF_033978785.1 Entelurus aequoreus
GTTTCCCTTTAAATTGCCAAAATACCTGTGGCGGTGGGGGCGTAGTTAGGGGTGTGGTCGATATGTCATTGCATTATTTGCTAAGATGCATATATTTTTTTAAAAGACAAAAAAATTTGAATATACATTTAAAACAAATCTGTTATTAAGTATACAGTGGCAAGAAAAAGTATGTATACCATTTGGGATTACTTGGATGTGTTTTGATCTTCATCGAAGCCACACCAATAGACAAACACAGACTGCCTAAACTAATACCGCACAAAAAAATTATAGGTTTTCATCTTTTCATTGAACACAACATGTAAACATTCACAGTGCAGTGGAAAAAGTATGTGAGCCCCTAGGCTAAAGACTTCTCCAAGAGCTGATTGGAGCAAAGACTCAGACAACATAGAGTCTTATAAATGTGACAAGATCATATGTGTTGGTTAAAGCTGCCCTTCCCTATAAAAAACACACACCTGTGATAAGTGTGCTGTTCTCAAGAAGCATTGCCTGAAGCTCAACAGAGGATGGGTAATCCAACAGGACAACGACCCCAAACATAGAAGTAAATCAACAACAGAATGGGTTCAACAGAAGAAAATACGCCTTCTGTAGTGGCCCAGTCAGAGTCCTGACCTCAACCCGATTGAGATGCTGTGACATGACCTCAAGAGAGCGATTAACACCAGACATCCCAAGAATATTGCTGCACTGAAACAGGAAAGGTCCAAAATTCCTCCTGACTGCAGGAAACGTTTGGTTGAGGTTATTGCTGCCAAAGAAGGGTCAACCAGTTATTAAATCCAAGGGTTCACATACTTTTTCCACCCTGCACTGTGAATGTTTACATGTTGTGTTCAATAAAAAGACTATCGACGTACTGCTGACTGCCTTTCATTTCTGTTGAGCTTTTATGTCATCTTACTTACTAAAGCAGTCACAGTAACAATCTAAATGTTATGTTATCACTGCACCTTAATCGTAATCTGAACACGGATGTGAAGCACCACCCAACTCTTTGATGCGCGCAGCAGGTGTTTGCTGCAGGGATGTCGCCTCGCTTGTGGCTCATCAGTCGCAAATGAACTGCAGCTAAGTTCCCCCACTACGGCATGGCCCGAGTGTCAAAAAGGAAGTGTTTGCGTTAATCGCCTGATAACAACTTAGTGCCGATATTGAAATTTAGAGTTAATGCGTTATCATCATGTTAACTTTGACAGCCATACTAAAAATAGAAGAATAATTCAAACTTGTCTGCATCGTTGCTCTATCCTAAAAAAAGAAATGGGGTGCCACTTTCCTCCTGTAACTTTTTTAAATTGGCCTTTGGTATATTCTAAAATTAAAATGATCAATGATGTGTATTATTAGATATTACACTACACTTACAGTACATATGATATACCACATTGTCTGTATGCATGTTCGAAAACAAATGGATACCATAACACTTACTGGCTTTGTCACCTCTAACACAAAGCTATGATACGTATGTTTTGTTTAGACCTACAGTACTTCAAATTACTTTTAGTACTCCTTTAGGACACTCCTCATATCAGGGTTTTTAAAAATGTAATTAGATCCCAGCGGTGCACTATAGGAAGTTTATTTTAATAAAATACACCATACAGTTAATCTCAAGTTGTGTGCAGGGTATATCTGCCTTTTTGCCTTCTTGGCCGACATCTGTGATTGTGCAGCCTCCACCGCGACCACGCCTACTACGTTTCAATTGGTAAAAGGTCGGTTTCAGCTCCCCACCCACACACGCTGCATAGACACACCCTTAATTGGTAAAGTGCTAATGGTTATCAGCAAACAAGAATTGGATGTTGGATATAATTGGATTTGTATTGGACATAGTGGCTTTGAAATGTGCTTTTTTTTAAGCTGAAAGTATAAGAGCAGTGACCGTGAGCTAGGTCTTTCGCACCACAGAAAATTGCAATTATTCCCATTGATATAAGAAATAAGAAAGTTTTGACAACCATGGTATATTATTTCTTCCCTCCGGGTACTCCCGGAGACATGCACCTGGGGGTAGCTTGATTGGCAACACTAAATTGTCCCTAGTGTGTGAATGTGAGTGTGAATGTTGCCTGTCTGTGTTGGCCCTGTGATGAGATGTCGACTTGTCCAGGGTGTACCCCACCTTCCGCCCGATTGTAGCTGAGATAGGCTCCAGCACCCCCCGCGACCCCGAAAAGGATAAGCGGTAGAAAATGGATGGATGGGAATATTATTTCATATTTCTTTCAAAAATGTTTTGAGTCGGACTGTTAAGTCATGTGATTAAGCACAAAAAAATATCGCATTGATCGTGCATACACAGAGATTAATCACGCAATTCATTTTGTGCGCACATGCTCCTTTATATTGACCGCGGACGGTTACGTGAAAGGCTGCTTGGGATGCTTTGTGCAAAGATGAGTGAGAAGACTGGTAGATATTTTTTGCTTCAAAATAAACCCCAACGGAACTTCAGATAAAACTAAGGTAATTTGCATATATTTTAGCAATGAATTCTCTTACCGCAGCACAACTAGTTTAAAATAACATCATGGTTTCCCCTACATGTAATTGATCGCAGCGCACCGCCACGGTAAAATAAAAGCCGCCAGACTTAAAAAATTACTTGTTTTTCTTTACATGAAAACAAATTTAAGTTATCTATTGTATGAATGGGTGTATATAGCATATTATTTGTGCATAACTGACGAGTGATGCACCGAAAATTTGTAACAGACATCAAGCGACAGAAGTGAAGTATCTCCAAACACGAGTACAGTCTCCACTAACACCAGAAAAAAATTACAAGATTTGTTGCTGTTTTCAAAAAGAAAAAGTCACTTAAAGAATAGGAAAAGTCCCTGGAAACTTGAAAAATTCTCAACAGAGTGCAGCGCGTGTTATTGACAATAAGCACAAACAATGGAAAATTGGAGCAAAACTATATCGGACAAAATATACCGTAATTTCCGGACTATAAGCCGCTACTTTTTCCCCTCGTTCTGGTCCCTGCGGCTTATACAAGGGTGCGGTTTATTTACGGCCTGTTCTTCTCCGACACCGACGAAGAGGATTTCGGTGGTTTTAGTACGCAGGAGGAAGACGATGACACAATGATTAAAGACTGACTTTTCATATACCGGTAGGCTGGTTATTTTCATAACGTACAGACGAGCACTTTGTATTACTTTGCACCGTTGTATTATTTGTACTCTGCACGAATGCTGTTCGCCATGTCAAAGATGTGAAAGTTTGATTGAATGATTGAAAGATTTATTGTTAATAAATGGGACGCTTTGCGTTCCCAAACAGTCATCTCTGTCCCGACAATCCCCTCCGTGGTAGCAGGAACCCCTATATACTACGGTAATTACACATCAAAACCCTGCGGCTTATAGTCGGGTGCGGCTTATATATGGAGCAATCTGTATTTTTCCCTAAATTTAGCTGGTGCGGCTTATAGTCCGGTGCGGCTTATAGTCCGGAAATTACGGTATTTTAAATACTAATTAATAATAAAAGACTTGTTTTTAAACATACAGTAGGTATAACATTTCATTAAAGGTGTTTATACAAAAACTAAGAAAAGTTATGTTTTGAATTGTGTTCCTTTAATGCAGCCAAAATGAGTCTAGTTTGTTCAGACTATTTACTAAGCGTGTACTAGGGCTGCCGATATAGACAACATACAATATAAATTATATGAATTTGATCGATGATCGAGCGTTTAATAAAATTGTCACATCGAGGTAATGCATGTTTATAACACACTCCAGCTGTGTCTTGCAAACTTGACAGCGACAAGCGAACGAACGCGTCCATAACGCAATGTAGCGTCCTCGCTATCAGCTAAAGTCCCTCCACAGTCCAAACCCCATTCTAAGTCAGTAATCCTCACTGCCATGGCGACAAACAAACTATGTTTCTTACAAATATCATCTCAGGAGGACGAGGAATAGCTAAACATGCTACACTACACAACAAAGAAGAATATGCTAACCACAAAGCTGGAGCTTTCAAATGTAAAACAAGGTGGTTGGGTTGATACAACTAGAGACAGAAATGATACAGAGTAGTATAATATCAGGTTAATACCACAGTGGCTCGGTATTAACTATCAAAAAAATATTTTGTCATTTTCGTTATTGTTTACAAACACAAGATGATCGTTTTTTTAAATATATATCAATTATATTCTTACACCTCCATCCTGTGTTTAATTATAATTATGATCAAAAATTAAATTATTCAATGATCTTGAAAACCTGAAGTATTAGCATTGGTATAACTGCCCCTGTAACTACTTGGTAATAGATCAAAACCAAAACTTGTAGTGTATATTACATACATATTAACAGTAAATTAACATGAAAAACAATAAATAATACATCCGGAAAATATTTAATATGTTACTGCAGCTAAATTGGGAACCTTGTAATCAATTTTAGAATGGTTCTATAATCATTTATATGCCAAATAATATATTGTGATTAGGGCTGCAACTAACGATTAATTTGATAATCGATTAATCTGTCGATTATTACTTCAATTAATGGATTAATAATCAGATAAAAGAGACAAACTACATTTCTATCCTTTCCAGTATTTTATTGAAAAAAAACAGCATACTGGCACTATACTTATTTTGATTATTGTTTCTCAGCTGTTTGTACATGTTGCAGTTAATAAATAAAGGTTTATACATTTTTTTTATTTTTTTAAAAAATAATAAATAATAATAATTGCCTCTGCGCATGCGCATAACATAGACCCAACGAATCAATGACTAAATTAATCGCCAACTATTTTTATAATCGATTTTAATCGATTAATTGTTGCAGCCCTAATATATCATTATAGCAGGAGGCTGGACTATATATTGCAATATAGATTTTAGGCCATATAGATAGATAGATAGTACTTTATTGATTCCTTCAGGAGAGTTCCCTCAGAAAAATTTAAATTCCAGCAGCA
Source organism: Entelurus aequoreus (assembly GCF_033978785.1). Classification (NCBI taxonomy): domain Eukaryota; kingdom Metazoa; phylum Chordata; class Actinopteri; order Syngnathiformes; family Syngnathidae; genus Entelurus; species Entelurus aequoreus. The sequence continues at coordinate 34,068,483 of NC_084731.1, forward strand.
GTGTACAAAATTGAGATCGAATTTAAAAAGTAAAAAGTAAATAATGGGGGTATAAATGGAAATAAAATAGAAAATATAACAATAGAAATAAAAACAAACAATAAGAATAAAAAATGTAACAGTAAAAATAAGAATATAACAAGAGAAACTAGACAGTAGTGACCATGTTATGAAAATGTATTGCACTGTTTTTTGTTGCAGTTTATTTCAGTATTGTTATTGTTTTGCATCATCCTAGTACCCCCCTCCCCTCCAGAGAGGAGTTGTACAGTCTGATGGCGTGTGGGACAAAGTGTACAATTTATACATTTCAACATAATTTTTACTTGCAAGTGTTGGATCACTATTATGTGAATTTTCCTTTACATTCTCTCCAAACGCCGTATAGATCCAAGCAATGCTACCACAAGCCTTCAACACAAAAGACACAGCAGCCTACCTGAGCTGGCGGTTGGAGGGCGGAGCCTGCGTGATGACAGACGTGGGAGATGGCAGCGTAGGGTGTAGCAAATCATTGCTATGGTGTAGAGGCAGAGAACCTGGACGCACAATGGTTGGAGTCGGGGCAGAACTTGGCTTTGTGAGAATCTCCTGTTGATTAATTAAGGAGCGTGAATTGGTTTGAGCAGAGGTATTTGCTTTTCCTTAAGTTTAAGTCCATAGCGGAGCTTGTGGTCGAGTGATGAGTTTTCACCCTGGAGTCTTTGCTGTCGTCTGACATGCAGGAGGAAGAATCTGGACTATCAGGAGGAGAAGAATCTACTTCTAAAGGATCCTCATCTTCATCTTTTGCCGCTCTTTGGGTTTGTGGAGCTGCTCCTTGTGATTGTAACGCTGCAGCCTTAAGGAGGGAGGAAGCAGATGTCCATTAGACATGTTAGAAAAATACTGAGAAATATTGTTAGCGGACAATTTGGGCGGAAAAAGCAACCATAACACTTCTAAGGAGCTTTTTATTCTCACCAGGTTTTTTGCCCTTTGCTCCTCATCCTGTGCTTTACAAAAGTCCTGTTCAAAGGAGTTGGCCAGCTCATTGAATAGTCCAACTTCCTCACAGTTCTTCAGGAAACGAGTGGGTGTGGGAGTCTGGTCTAAGAGTTCAAAACAAATAATCAAAGTAATCAAGTCAATCTATTTACGGCAAATACAGGCCACGCGTAACACAAGTACCTGCTATGATGACAGAGTCTGTCCTCGCAGGACCAAATTTCAATGTCATTTCATGCTTGTGTTTATGCACAGCAAGATGATCTTCGTTGGTGAATCCCTGCAACAAACGAGAGCAGTGCTAAACTATTTGTGCACATGTCAACAGAGCTTCCGTGAGCTCGGTAGATACGTCAATAAAAATCGGACTGGAATGTGATAGGACAGTAAAAAAAGCATAGTAAATATTTATGCAGAAACTACCTGCCCGCATCCAGGGGCAGTACAGACAAATGGGCGGTCATCCCCCATCTCACACTGAAGTTCTGCAAAAAAAAAATACATCAAGCTTTTAAGGCAGTAGTTCTTAACCTGGGTTCGATCGAACCCTGAGTCGGGCTCAGGGGTTCGGCGGAGGTCAAGACACACCCGGACTCATCGTGTAAATAAAAACTTCTCCCTATCGGCGTATTACGGATACGGCAACAGCAGAAGTCACACTGATTTGCAGGTGTGTAATTTGTTGTGAGTTTATGCACTGTGTTGGTTTTGTTCTTTGAACAAGGTTCATTTTGTGCACAAGTAATTAAACATGGTAACACTTTAGTATGGGGAACATTCACCATTAATTAGTTGCTTATTAACATGCAAATTAGTAACATATTGGCTCTTAACTAGTCATTATTAAGTACTTATGAATGCCTTATTCGGCATGGCCTTATTATAACCCTAACCCTAACCAAATAACTCTAAATTAGGTCTTTGTTACTTAGAATATGTTCCCCTAGTGTCCAAAAAACTCTACATTAAGTCTTTGTTACTTAGAATATGTTCCCCTGGTGTCCAAAAAACTCTCAATTAAGTCTTTGTTACTTACAATATGTTTCCCATATTAAAGTGTTACCAAAAACATACAACTTTGTCTTGAATTTGAAAAAAAACATTTTATCTTTCACTAAAGAACGGTTCGGTGAATGTGCATATGAAACTGGTGAGGTTCGGTACCTCCAACGAGGTTAAGAACCACTGTTTTAAGTTGGTGTAGAAATGGGATGCATGCTGGAGTTTAGTGACGTGAATATTATGTATGGTACACATTTGGTATGTATTAGCCCAGGGAAGAGCTGGACGAAGTGGCTGGGGAGAGGGAAGTCTGGGCTTCCCTGCTTAGGCTGCTGCCCCCGCGACCCGACCTCGGATAAGCGGAAGCAGGGGCGCCGCTAGGGATTTTGGGCCCCATGAAAATAATCTTTACAGGGCCCCCTGTATTATAATTTCATCATCATTAGGGGCCTCTCTAGGCCCCCCTCCATCATGGGCCCCTAGAGTCCGTCTCCTTTACCCCCCCTTTTTGGCGCCCCTGAGCAGCAGAAGATGGATGGATGGATGGATGGATGGATAGCCTCATTGACATTTAATGGTAAATGGTCGCTTATACTGGGCAGCACGGTGGTACAGGGGTTAGTGCATGTGCCTCACAATACGAAGGTCCCGAGTAGTCCTGAGTTCAATCCCGGGCTCGGGATCTTTCTGTTTGCATGTTCTCCCCGTGACTGCATGGGCTTCCTCCCACCGCCAAAAACATGCACCTGGGGATAGGTTGATTGGCAACACTAAAATTGGCCCTAGTGTGTGAGTGTGAATGTTGTCTGTGTTGGCCCTGTGATGAGGTGGCGACTTGTCCAGGGTGTTCCCCGCCTTCCGCCCGAATGCAGCTGAGATAGGCTCCAGCACCCCCCGCGACCCCCAAAAAACGGACAAGCGGTAGAAATGGATGGATGGTCGCTTACACTGCCTGATATATCATCTCCTGTATATCTAAATTACGGACGCCGACAGGTTAACATATTTACGATGCTACAGCATTTAAAGTGTATTAAGCATTTTAATGTTAATACCATGAGGAACAGTAAATGGGAGGAGGCTTTAAAAATGGTGGGTGGTTTCACTCCAAGAGCGAAATCTTTGGCTAGGTTTGTGACAGGCCCGCAGCTAGCATGACGTTCTCGCTAGCCACAACAATCCATATTGTTTCCACAGTGACAGCAATGTCGTCACTACGAGCGTGAAAAGCTGCATCACGGGACACCAGGAACGTGTAACCGGCACCCAAATACGATAATCGAGGCGGCAAATATTTCAAATATTCCCTCATGCTGACCCGCTCCTGTCAAAACGTGAGCTAAGCAGATGCTAACAGCTAGCGGAGGCTCGCTAGCTTTTGGCTTCTGTCACGCTATAGTGGGCTAATAATGCTATGGCAAAAATGATCGTCAATAAAACAGTGAAATAAACATTAGGGAGAGTGGTATTTTAAAAAATATATTTACAATTCAGAGGACAGGAAAAAGGACCGGGCTCACCGGACGATCGAGCCGCCTCGTCGCGCCCCCTCCCAGCTCTGGACACTTGTGCTGCGGCGGTGGAGGCGCTGTCGTCTCCTCCTTGTTGACACTTGACATTCCCATGGGCCAAGTCTCGCGAGAGTTGCTCACCCCATATTGCGTTACGTAAGAGGTATGAAGCTGTGAGTATTCCCTTCCATTGATAAAGCTTGTATTGTTTTCAGGATTTTTGTTTGTTTTATATGATTATGGTTTATTTCGAACATTGTGAGGCATTTTGTATATTTTCACAAAGCACATTCATCAATAAAAAAAGTAAACCATCACTGTATGATATCCATTTATGTGAAACCAAATTTTGTGAACATACTGTTTGAAAATACATCGGGATTCAAAATAAAAATACAATGCAATAACTGTGCTTTACATTCACAAGCACATTTTGTCTCATATGCGTTAATGCAGCATATATATTTTTTCACTGCCAGCAAACAAGGCGTGTCCAGTGTGGTAAAGAAGTACTTTTCAATTAACCACCAATAATAAGGCACTTGAGTTTGCTTCAGATTTTCTAATTATTGTTGAAGTCGTGACTGGATGTAACATAAATCCATTGACATATACAAATGACAAACCTCAAAAAAAGACCACTTATGACCAGCCTCGCAATTAAGACAATTAGTCAAATCTAAACATTTATCTGCCAACATCTATATGTATATTTACACATATTTAAGACAATCAGAGTTTGTTACAACACACACAAATGTCTACTATGGAAATAATTACAGTAACACACACAAATAACTACCACATAACATTTAAAAAACCAGACAAAGTGGTATAAAGTCGGTATTTCAGCAGTCCACTTTTAAATGTAGATCTAGATCAGTGGTTCTTAACCTTGTTGGAGGTACCGAACCCCACCAGTTTCATATACGCATTCACCGAACCCTTCTTTAGTGAAAAATAGAATGGTTTAAAAAAATTTTTTTTTAAAAGTTAGGTTGTTTTTTTTACTGGTGCACAAAATGAACCGTGCATGAACATCGCCTTGTTAAAAGAACAAAACCAACACAGAGCATGAACCCACAACAAATTACACAACTGCAAATCAGTGTGACTTCTGCTGTTGCCGTATCAATAATACGTTGATAGGGAGAAGTTTTTATTTACACGATGAGTTGGGTGTGTCTAGACCTCCGCGGCGGAGGCTCCATCGAACCCCTGAGGCCGACTCATCGAACCCATAGGGTTTGATCGAACCCATAGGGTTTGATCGAACCCAGGTTAAGAACCACTGATCTAGATTATAGTTGCCTTACGAACATGTATTTAATTTAAAATCTGATTTCACGTTATCAGTCATGATTTCATTCCTAGGCCATATGCTCAATGAAACATGACATTTGAATTTGTTAAATTCAGAGACACTTGGCTCAAAAACGTGTTTCAGGTGTTAAACCAGCTGAAGGTGAATTCGACCCATCAGTTTAATTAAGACAACTCAACAGGACGCTAAGTGCGATTAAGGTGTATCCATGTACCGAACGTGATATGAGGAATGAAAGCGACCTTTTCCTGAGTACTGCTGACCATGTATAAGTTGTCATTGTCATGTCAATCACCAACAAGCGTATAATTAATTAAAGATACATTCACGCCACAAAAAGCTGTGATGGAACAGCAAGTCAGCATTGCAGAATATCCCAGTGAAACAACAGCACCTTAGAGGTGTGCGATTAGTACATTAAGCATTATTATGCAGGTTGCATTTCTTATCAGTACAGTGGTACCTCGGTATTCGTACGCCTCATTTTACCTCAAATTCGTTGACTAAAATGTTCACCAAAAGTTTGCCCGTGTTTTCATCTACTGTCTGTGATCGCACAGCCAAATATTGCACGTAACAAGTAAGCCTGCATCTCATTTTGCAGATTTGCGTGCCAAAACAAATCATTCAACGCATTGGTCTTGCCCTCCTATTCATATACACCGGGAGTGCAACTGTGTTAGTCTGTACATGTCTTCATAACACAGTAATTACACATCTGTTTCTTTTAATTGAAAAGGGCTGCAAAACAAAGCCACCATTGGGCCGAAGAAACGTTGTGAGTGCCAGTACTTTAACACTATTGAATTCAGGACAAGGTCTTAGTCATCAAGTTTTTGAAAAACGTAAAAGTTCTGCGAGATGATTTATCCATTTCATTCATCATTTATATGCATTGTCATGTAATCCATGTACAGCATGAGTGCAACTGTGCCTGTACATGTTTATCACACAGTAATTACACATCTGTGCTTTTTTTTTAATTGAGTAGGGCTGCGAAACAAAGCCAATATGGGGCTGATGAAAGTTGTGTCAGCATTTCAAGAAACCCTATTTAATTCAGAAAAATATTTTAGTCAGCAATATTTGAAATAGGTAAAAGTTATGCTAGATGTTATTTATCAATTTCATTCAATATTTTTATGCATTTTGTATCACTTTATGCATTTAAACTAATAATTGAGTGCTTTGGTTTCATCCTTATTCACCATTTCTTAATTACTTAAAAGAGCTGGTGTTAATTATGTTGCTGACAGAAACCAGACATCACATGTACAGTATAAAAGTGAAGTTATTTTTGGGACAGAAAATGTATCATGCTAAACAGAGTAAGACTTTTTTTTTTTTTTAAAGTATTCGTGCATGGTTGCAAACTTGCAACTGTTGACGATTAAACCAGAAGCTGAACTAAAATTGTTCACTCACACTAGTTTGGTAAGTCTAGTCTGTCCTATACCTGAAATGCTCCTGTATACACTAGATTTGTATACTGTATATGCTTATATTACTTATTTACACATATCTCGTGTCAGCTTATCATGAAGTGGGGATTGGTCTGCGTGGTTATTTTGGCGATATCGGGGGAATGTTTTGTTCCTTGCCACTCCTGGCTCCGCGCTGTGGGAAAAAGTTTTTGTTTGTGTATTCCCCTCGGGGATGCTCACGATTCTTCAGCCCGCCACCTCCGCTTCTGGACCAGCGATTCAAGCCACCAAATGAGCGCAAAGCTTGACGAGGAGGGCCATTGTTCTCCGATTTATCTGCAGCGTGTCCGTTGGTGCAAGGATCCTCCCCTCTGTTGACTTTGAGCTCCTGAAGGGGCTGGAAGGCTGTAGAGGAGGCAGTGGCTGGAGACGGTGGTGTATCCTTAGTCAGCCGCTGGCACACTTCTGCATAGCTGAGCTTTCTTGGTTCCTGTTTAGAGTTAAGAAAGGAAACTATTTTTAGACAATGAATATAACAATCATAATGGATCAATTTATACTCCTGACAACCAGCATCCTCTACAGTAAACATTTGTGTTTTGCATAGCAGGGTTATTGTTCTTACAAAAAAAATAGACCAACAACAAATGCCAACTTCACGAGAAAATAGCGCCTTTCCGGACACCAAAAGTACTGACACCTATTATTCATTGCAGTCACACATAAGTGGGGGTAAGCTACATCTGGCTGACAATTCGCATCAAAAATTTCACCAGTATTAGCTGAAACATGCAGTAAAATTAATAGGCGATCAGAACAGATGGGGCAGAAGTTGACAGCTCTATCCAACAAACACACCTGTTAACTCTCTGTCACCTGTCAATACATCACCAACATTGCCACAAAAGGGGCATCTTATTACAATGTTTTCTAATCTCTGAAGTAGGGCTGGCCGATATATCAATATACTCGATATATCGCGGGTTTGTCTGTGTGATATAGAAAATGACTATATCATGATATTCGAGTATACGCTCTCACGCAGTTGCTTTTAGCGGCGGGCATTACACTGCATGGGTTTCCCACTCTTTCTTGTCTCTCCTTCTCACAAGAGACTTAAATCAAGCGCACCTTCTTACATAAGTCACGTGTGCAACGTCACACACTCCCACGGAGCAGACAGGTAGCGCCATGGTAGCGTTAGCTGTGATGCTAACGGTGCGGTGCGAGTGGTAATACGAGAGAGAGATAGTGCGAATCTGGTAACAAATGAAGGAAGAATTAATTCCCAAGAAAAACAGCACGGGGTCCATCGTCTGGCGGTGGTTTGGCTTCAAGCGGGAAGATGTTGAACAATTATGCGGCAAAAGCGTTGCTACAAAAAATAGCACCACTGCTAATTTGTAGCATAATTTGAAAAGTCACCCGCTAGAGAATAAGGAATGCTTGAAACTCCGCATGTCAACATCTCCGTTCGGTGCCACACCAACAAAATGCCGAAGCCACTATTTCCAGATCAACACCGTATGAAAAAAATAGTCAACAACAAAAGGAGATAACGTCCGCAGGAAGCTACAACATAGCGAAGGACATATACTATTTGATTTCCTATTAAGCAGCTCATTTTTATTTGACACTTATTGACATATCTTGTGAGACATCATGGACTAAAGTGCACTTTATTTGTTTTAAACTATCGTAGTGGCGTTCTGTACAAAAATTGCACTTTAATTTAGTGTTTTGATATGTCATCTTAGTGACATCATGCACAAAAGTTCACTCATAGCTTGTTTTAAAATGTCTGACAATCTTGCACTTTCTCTTTTGAAAAGACATGAATGTTTGTGCCACTGCTTAATAACTGTTTAATAAATACAGTTTTGGTAAATTGACTTAGTTGGGATTTCCCTCTCTGCATGAAAGTTTAAAATAGGCATATATTAATGAAGTATGGACAAGAATGTTTTAATGTAGACACAGAATCATCATACTGCTGTGATTATATGCATCAAGTGTTCATTCAAGGCTAAGGCAAAATATCGAGATATATATCGTGACATGGCAGAAAAATATCAAGATAATAAAAGGCCATATCGCCCAGCCCTACTCTGAAGCCTCTTTAATTATGTAATATCTGGAGGGATGAGTCATCAAGCTCCTATTAGAAGTAATACCTTACCTGTTCTAAGGTGGGAAATGGGGGATTAGCTACGTTGGAGGCGCCATGGCTACAGGTGGAGGGAGAACCTTCCGTAGGAGATTCAGGCTTGACAGCTGTTGACGTGTCCTTCAGAACAGGAGCGTCGGCCTCGTCCATCTCCTTTACTGGCAAATGCACGCTGAAATTCAGGTAAATGCATATTTTCGGTTAGTTTATGTTATGCAGTGATAAAAGAAAACAGAAAATAAAATATGTTAAAGATAACTTAAAATGAATAGTACGATTAAAAATATAAGAATACTGAATTGAATAAAAAATAAAACTATTGGAGAATTATATAAGAGATTAAAGATGAAAGTATAAATCATTTCTGTAGTAAAAACAAACCTGACCGTAATGTGAATCATAAATGACAAATCAACTAATAATCAATGAATTAAATATATTGCTTGATATCGCTAGAATTTGGGAACAAGATTAAAAAGCTATTAGTGTCCCAACCAAATATATGTATTGCTAGTAAGTATTTCAAATTAGTAGGGATGCTCCAACAAATCGGTTACTGATCAGTATCCAACGATTTCTGTGAAAAAGTATGTGATCCACCAATGACGATCACAAGAGCCGATGCACTCTGGCTAGATGCAAAGCTGCTCCCCTAAGTTAACAATCATCTCCTCAACTGTGGCAAATAAACTGCATTTTGTTACACCTATCATCACTGGAGGACAAGGTTAAACATGTTCTTACGCATCAAGTAAGAGAAAGCGGAAGCAGACCAGGCATGTTAATCGTTAAACTAGCTTAAAACAACAAAGTGCTTAGTAAACTTAAAAGTCTAGATGGAACCACATTACAGCAGAAAGTAAGCAGCTGTAAAAGGAAATTAACAAGTACCTTAATTGGAATCTAGGAAAAGATCATCTAACAGTGCTCTGCTGCTGTGAAAGTGGCCAGGTGTACATGTAAGGGGAGGGCAAATCGACCTCAGAGTTTAGTAAAAATGTAAATGGTCATTTATGCTTTTATTTATTTATTAAATACTATTGACTTTTACTGTTTTTCTTTAGCTTTATGTTATAAAAGAAAAAAGGAAATAATTTAAAAGGTGGCGTTTCCAACTTCCTTGCAGTCACATTTTTCAAAGCAAAAAATAAGACCACCACCGGCAAGCTTATGTTACCATTAGTGGTTTAACAGAACACATTTGTTTGACAATTGTCTATATTTATACCATTTACAAAAGTTGATGAAATACATTTTTTACCAGCCGGAAAAAAATGATTGGTGTTTACGGCGGTCAATCACCTGGTCTCGTCAACACGTACGTGCAGGAAGTTCGTGCACACTTACAAAAGCAGTTCAAAATACGCAATGAACAATTTGCAGTCATGTTGTTGTTATGATAGAATATACATTTAATGACAGCCAACGCTAGCTATCCAAATTGTTATTAGCTAATGCGAGAAGCCATGAGAGGGCGGGATAATGCGTGAAATACATTGGAAAGTTGGTGCCCTCTAGGCATCTGTTAAGTGTTGCAAACAGCCCCTTTAAATGTTGTGTTGATAATGTTACACTGTCAACCTGATTAAATATGTACTTGGTATTGGTTGATATTACTGTATTTTCCGCACTATAAGGCGCACCTAAAAACCTCCCAATTTTGTCAAAAGCTGACAGTGCGCCTTATAATCCGGTGCGCCTTATATATGGACCAATATTGAGCCTCCAACAGGTAAAAGTTTCAATCAATCAATCAATCAATCGCAACTACGGCAAGCAGCCGCCGACTTCATTTTCCCCTGTCTTCATTTTACCCCGTAGAAGAAGAAGTTCTTCTACGGTAAGCAGCCGCCCCCGTAGATGAAGAAGAAGCGTGCGGTGCATGCTGGGATATATGACTGGGCGAGGCGTGCCGTTTTGAATTCCATTTGTTTGTTTATGTAAAGACCCCAAAATGGCTCCTATTAAGAGACACTCTTACGACACAGAGTTTAAACTTAAGACGATCAGTCACAAAGTAAAACACGGTAATAGAGCAGCAGCGGCACTGACTCGATTAATGACGACTTCGACGAGACATGTTGGATGCCATATCCGCCCAACTGTTTAATTCGGACACTGAAGAAGAAGAATACGAGGGATTCGTGGATGAGGAATAACTTCATAAAGTGAGCTTTACATGTTTATTTTGTGTGTTGTGTTGTGTGACAATGTTTGAGCAACGTTGAGTTATTGATATATTGTTATTGCTCTGCACTATTTTGAGTGTTACTATATTTTGATTGCACTAACGTTTGATTTACCGTAACAGTATCACTGTTTTTTACGTGTTTATTGAATCAGGGAAAAGTTCCCCTCCACTATGTGATATGCAGTGTTGGGACTAACGCGTTTGTAACGCCGTTAGTTTCGGCGGTAACTAGTAATCTAACGCGTTATTTTTTATATTCAGTAACTCAGTTACCGTTACTACATGATGCGTTACTGCGTTATTTTACGTTACTTTTTATGTAGTATTGGCTTGAAACAGAAGATATGAGTGTTTTGTGGCAGCGCTACGGCGTCGTTTTTCTGAATCTCTTGTGTCACACGGAGGAGCCGCGCTGTGTGTGTGTCTGAGTGTGGGAAGGGGAGGGAGGGGTGCGCGCAGCAGCAATCGTGAGGGAGGGGCGGAGACAGAGAGAGCGAGAGAGTTGTTAACATGCATGTGTCGCCAGGCTCAGCTTTTTATCGATAGATTTATCAGATTTAATTTTGTATTATCTATAGCAGGGGTGTCAAAAGTGTGCCCCGGAGGCCATTTGCAGCCCACAGCTAATGTTTTAAAGGCCCACAGCCCTTTCTAAAAATACTATTAAAATAAACAAAAACATAACAAAAGTGAAATAAAAAAGCTTAAAGGTGAAATGTAATTTAGAAAACGTTACAATGTTGACTAATGAAACAAAGCTGTTTTTTTTTCTTTCAAACTGTCATTGCTCAAAACATAATATTGAATCAAAATCAATGTTATTATGAATTATAGTACACACACTCTGTCAATTCTCTTATGTACTCTTTATTTCTAGACTTCTAGAGTGTTTGATTATCACATCCCTCTAAATGTATAAAAAACAAAGTTCACAAACATAAAGAGGGATCCTAGTGGGCCAGGCCAATATTTCCTTATCTCTAAACTAAAACTGGGAAAATGTGTAGTGTGTTTTGGGCTTCAGACATGATTTTATTTCAGAATTCCTTGAGAGAAAAAATGCCTGGTTAGGCTTTGGTATGTAAAAATAAAGTTAAAGTACGTATTTCGTTTACAGCTATGTTGTTATTATGCTGTTTGTTACTTATGTATGTTATGTTGCAGCTATTTAAAATAGTTTGTCAATTTGTTCTGGCCTGAAATAAGTTGGCCCTTTGAAACATATATTTGTCTTTGTGTGTTGTATGTAGACCACATTGCTTAGCAGAGTTCAGTGATGCAAATGCATGTCAAGTTGATAAACACATTGTATTAATCTCCAGTGCAATAACAGTACTGAAATGAAGGCTTAAAGGGCATTAATGGGAGCTTTAAAAAAATAAGTAACTAAATAGTTACTTTTCACAGTAACGCATTACTTTTTGGTGTAAGTAACTGAGTTACTTTTGAAATAAAGTAACTAGTAACTGTAAATAGTTACTGGTTTTCAGTGACTAACCCAACACTGGTGATATGTGACCCGTACTGGCAAAATGAGTCGGAATACGCACAGGCTAATTTTGACCTACAGGCAAATAAGTGAAAAAAATGTATCTTGGTTGAAATTGAGATTTTCACAAAAATGAGTCCATAAAGCCACAATCTAGCGATCCCAATCATCGAAATAGCAAGAAAACATCTTAAATCACCTTTATTTGAAGGTTTTGTACGAGGTATGTCTTCAGAAATTAGTCCTTTGTGTTAAAATTCCTTGAGAAAATCAAGTGTTTTCAACGCTCACTTGTGGCAATAAGGGGGAATCCCCCTAGCCATATTTGGTATCATTGTGACGCCAAGTTTACCTACTTTATAAAAATGAGCATGGAATTCCCGATGACGCCATTCTGAACCAATAGAATTCGAGTTTTTAAACCTGTAAACAAATCCGGCTTGTTGCTAACCGGTCGCTGTGAGGCGTACCCTCATTGGTTGAATCACCCCGTGCGGTGCATTGTGGTATCATGGCAGCGCCCTGATGAAAAACAACACACAGTAATTCGAGCGGAATATTTGGTGAAAAAAGGTGATTTTCGAACATTTAATTATTATTTTTGTGGATAAGTTACTGTTTTACATTCCATAATGGATTTAGAAGGTGGAGAGGGTACACAGGCGGTTGCAAGTGCGTTAAATTCACTGCAGTCGGCGAATCTTCTTAGTGTTGCTGGTCAGGAATATTACGGACAGCTGATTGATGATTATTTTGGTGGTCAGGACCATACTTGCCAACCTTGAGACCTCCTATATGTGGAGGTGGGGGTTTGGTGGTGGGGGTTGGGGTGTGTGTGTGTGTGTTTGGGGCGGGGGGCGTGGTTGGGGCGGGGGGCGTGGCTAAGGGCGTGGTTAAGAAGAGAGTATATTTACAGCTAGAATTCACCAAATCAAGTATTTCATATATATATTATATATATATACATATGTATGAAATACTTGACTTTCAATGAATTCTAGCTATATATATATATATATATATATATATATATATATATATATATATTTATTTTATTAATTTATTTTTTAAATTTTATTATACATATAAGTAAAATACTTGAATTTCAGTATTCTGCAGGCTATCCAGTAGATGGCAGTATTGTCCTGTTTAAGAGTGTCACAACATTGCTGTTTACTGCAGACAAACTGCTTTACGGTAGACTAAACGTGACTGCTGTTGTTGTGTGTTGGTACCGCGCTGGGAGGACGTTAATGAAACTGCCTAACAATAAACCCACATAAGAAACCAAGAACTCTCTCCTTGTTGTGCACTCTACCCTCTAAAAGCCGTAGATGTTAGGACGTCATTGGGCAGGCAAGCTGTTTATATTGTGGGAAAGCGGACGTGAGAACGGCTGTCCCCACTCATGTCCGCATTGAGCTGGAGGGGGCGTGGCCTCCAGCTCCGGCTGAATACCGGGAGTTTGTCGGGAGAAAATCTCTGCCGGGAATTTGTCGGGAGAGGCGCTGAATACCGGGATTCTCCCGCTAAAAACGGGAGGGTTGGCAAGTATGGTCAGGACCCTGTTAGTAGCGATAATGACTCAGAAATGGATGAAAGTGACTCTGAGGAGGCTTCTCCTCTCTAGACAATCTCAACGATTACGAGAACGTTTTGCATATCCTTTAGACATGGGATTTGACTTTAATTGTACCAATTTTGGTGTTGCTACAAGGACTTTTAAGGTATGGTTGCTATGGAGTTTTGTTTTGGAACATTCTGTTCTGGAACAGTAAACTTTAAGCTGGTTTTTCTCAAAACGGACCCTCAAACTTGGTCGACTTCAATCGGATGTAACTCGGTCATTTTCTGTCCGATTCCAACAAACCATATATCATTTTGAAGGTCTTTAGATGGAGAATGTGTAAATAACAATAACTCTCAGTTTTTAAAATGTCCTCATTGTGACTCATTTTGCCAGCACAGGTCACATATAAATGTTGCACTACATGTTATACCTTGCTGTTGTTAAAAGATAAACAAAACACGACGTCACTGACTTTACCTCTGGGAAAATAATAAAACAGCTGTTTATTCAATTTGGGAGTGAACAGAGTTGTCAGAACGGTGGTTTGTAATATATTAATAAAGTTTGACTGACCTATCTGACTGTTTTGTTGACATTCCCTTTAGCGCAGCTTCATCTAATGGATGCATAGGTGCGCCTTATAATCCGGTGCGCCTTATATATGAACAAAGTTTTGAAATATGCCATTCAGTGAAGGTGCGCCTTATAATCCGGTGCGCCTTATAGTGCGGAAAATATGGTACTCATGGCTGATGGTATTGGAAGTCTAAAACCCTGCTCGAACAACCCAACAAAAACGTGACTGCAAAAGAGTTGGTTAAAAGATGACCCTCCATCTGAATGAGTCTTTTATTTGATTTGATGTAACTTTTGTCCACTTTCTTGATGTTTTTTTCTTTTTACAGTTATTTCAAAACAAAATGAAGAACTGGACGCTAAATACAGAGCAACTAAAAAAAGGTACCTTGTAACAGGCTGTGCTGGTGTCTGTGTCACTACTTCACTTGGTTTCACATCTTGTCTTGGTGCTGGAAGTTCTGAGACGTTTGGGGGTTTCACTTCATTTACCTTGATGGTTACAATCTTGATAAGAGTAGAGCAAAAATTATATTACATATTTGCCATAAATCGCCAGGTATTTTGATATGAGAGAGCATTCGTTACCTTGTTGGTCACTTTTAGACCACGTACAACATCAGAAAGACGCATCTCGGGCGTTGTCTCCTCCGCTACACTGACCACACATCCTGGCAATGGAGGGAAATTAGAAGCTTCCAGGTCGAACTTTGGTGGAGGCGGCAGCTCGACTTCCATCACAGGGACGGACCACTACAATATTCATTTCAGCAAAAGGTCACATTTTTGGCACGCGCACACGAAAGTAATAGTGTCTCAAATTTAATTATAATGTTAATAGAGGTAAAAATGCTGACCATGTTCTGTTCATCATCTCTTTTCCTCCTCATGCCCCTGTAGTTGTTACTTCTCCTAAAATAAAAACAGCTTACTGTTATGATTATATACACAGTGCATCCCCAACATATTTACAACTCAGCATTTGCAGCCCTCCATTTATCAAAAAGAAAAAGTTTTTTTGGCCATAGTTTTTTTTTTGTTTTTTTAAAAATCTTTGTAGATTTGAAGCTATCTGCTCGCCCTCTCTCACAAACACATTATATTAGGACTGCCTGAGTAGCTTGTAGTTACAACTTTAAACATCATATGACATTATTACTCTGCATAGTCAAAACCCAAACATCTGTGATTTAGTATATACAACAGTTTTGTAATATGTAATTAATTCAGTCATTATTAATATACTGAGATGAAGAATATCTTATTTTCAATAAGGTTGAAAGTATTTCTCATGCTTCTTTGTACTTTGTAAGCACTATTTGAACAACCTCTTAAAGTGGATCATATCAGTACAATGTTTAATTTCATTACTTAATCCATTCCATCATTTAATTCCACATACTAATGCTAAAGACTTAATAACAGACACCCTAGTCTTCAAATTCAGCCAATTTCCCCCCTAATTCTATGCTGTGTCTGTCCCTCATTATCCCTCCAGGACAAGGACGTGCAGTCATTCCTGGAGGAGGCCACACTGATGGACCCCAGAAGGATGTTCCAATAGCAGCAGAAGTGCACTTTTTGGAGAGCTGTATTATTTTCAGTATTGTGCCCAAGGGACTGATTTTATTTAACACTATAGTATTATTTATACACCTATAGTAATCACAGAGGCAGGTTGTTTTTGTGTTACTGTATATATTTGTTTTTCTAAAAAATCCCACTTAAAATACTTTGGGTAAGAACAGTCAATATTTATTTATTTTATTTTATTAGTGGGGTAACAACAGTCAATATTTATTTATTTATTTCTTATAAAATAATAGTGAGCTTTTGTTAAACGAAATGTGTTTTTTTCCATATGCAACAACCTATCTGGATTCGATAAGGAATCGGTTCGATAAGAGGATTCGATAATGGGCTCGAACTCGATAATTTCTTATCAAACATCATCCCTACGTAAAATATCAAATAATATTTATCTCATTCGCGTAAGAGACGAAGCAAATGGCAGCAATCGTCACACACACGTCAGCAATCGTCACTCACACGTCAACCAATAAGAATTTGGCGGGGGAGGGTCATGCCATGGGATGCTAACTACTATATGCTACTGCCGTAGCTATTAAAATGGATCACATCAACATTGGCGGTAACTTATAAAAACTGAGAAGGACTGAACAAAAACGGCACCGAAAAAGGAAATCATATACTGCAGATTACAAGCTGGACGTAGTGAAATATGCAGCAGAGAACAGCAATCGAGCAGCAGAAAGAAAGGACATACCAGAGGCGACACCAGGGAGGAAGATTTAATCGGATTTAGCGATCGGGAGTGACAGATTGTTTGGTAAACATATAGCATGTTCTATATGTTAGTTATTTGAATGACTCTTGCCATGTGTTGCGTTAACATACCAGGCACGTTCTCAGTTGGTTATTTGTGCGTCATATGGCGTACACTTATTCAGCCTGTTGTTCACTATTCTTTATTTTAAATTGCCTTTTAAATGTCTATTCTTTGTGTTGGATTTTATCAAATAAATTTCCCCCAAAAATGCGACTTGTACTCCAGTGCAACGTATATATGTTTTTTTCCGTCTTTATTGTGAATTTTCGGGCTGTGCGACATATATATATATATCCGGAGCGATTTATAGTCGGAAAAATACGGTATGTACACTACCGTTCAAAAGTTTGGGGTCACCCAAACAATTTTGTGGAATAGCCTTCATTTCTAAAAACAAGAATAGACTGTCGAGTTTCAGATGAAAGTTCTCTTTTTCTGGCCATTTTAGCGTTTAATTGACCCCACAAATGTAATGCTCCAGAAACTCAATCTGCTCAAAGGAAGGTCAGTTTTGTAGCTTCGGTAACGAGCTAAACTGTTTTCAGATGTGTGAACATGATTGCACAAGGGTTTTCTAATCATCAATTAGCCTTCTGAGCCAATGAGCAAACACATTGTACCATTAGAACACTGGAGTGATAGTTGCTGGAAATGGGCCTCTATACACCTATGTACCGTATTTTCCGCACCATAAGCCGCACCTAAAAACCACAAATTTTCTCAAAAGATGACAGTGCGGCTAATAACCCGGTGCGCCTTATATATGGATTAATATTAATATTTATTTTCATAAAGTTTAGGTCTCGCAACTACGGTAAACAGCCGCCATCTTTTTTCCCCGTAGAAGAGGAAGCGCTTCTTCTACGGTAAGCAACCGCCCCCATAGAAGAGGAAGCGCTTCTTCTTCTACTGTAAGCAACCGCCAAGGTGAGCACCCGCCCCCGTAGAAGAAGCGCGCGGATATTACCTTTCATTTCATTTGTGTGTTTCTGTAAAGACCACAAAATGGCTCCTACTAAGAGACACGCATACAAGGTTCCACTGACTTTTGATATTCCTGTGAACCGCACTGTGGATACAACGGGAGCACGTACGGTGAACGATAAACCGATGCGACCGAGTATTCGGTTCAACAAGTAAACGATTAGATTGCATCGGTAGCAGACTCCTCAATCAATGCGAATAATCCATGAATTCCTAGCTGAATCGGTTATAGAGTCATGGATCGGTTATCGCTAGACTTTGCATGGGTTGGCTAGATTACAATATGCGTCAGCATAAAACAACGCGAGAGCTGAAGCTACTCGCCAAACGCGGTAGCCACCTAACTGGTATTAGCACGAGTGATAAACAAGAGACAACACGGAAAATGAATGTGGAGGAGAACGAAAGCGTCAGTCTGACCGAAGGTGATAATGGACCGAGAAAGATTTTCAAAAAACCCACTGCAGTGGTGGAAAGAGCAGCAGGACTTGCCACTGCTGTCATCTCTCGCTAAAAGATACCTCTGCATCCCGGTGTTGTGCCGGGAAACGCACCCCTGCCGTAAAATGCACCCCCTGACGCGGGAGCGCGCTTACGTCACTCGTCTCGAAAAGTATATCTAAACTCGGCTGTAATGACCGAAGTGGCTGAAATCGCCTCTTTTAAATCGCCTCTTTCGGCATAAAAAAGTACATAAAGTGAAATAATCCAAGTTTTCTTTACTTGTGGATGGATTACAAATTGTGAGCCTTAAATGATTTCGCCGTCATTCAAGTGGCTGAAATCGCCTCTTTCGGCATAAAAAAGTACATGAAGTGAAACACACGGAATCTGAACGCGTGTTCAGTACTGCGGGAGACATTGTTTCCACAAAACATAGTCTGCTCAAACATGAGCATGTGGATCAGTTGATTTTCCTTAAAAAAAAATCTGCCCTCCAAAAAAACAGGACAGTGATGATGAAAATGCACAGGCATAGTGTAAGTGAACTACTGCTTTTTGACCTGGGAAACGGTACCTCTCACACAGTAGTTTGATTTTTCTTTTTACATATGTATTTATTTTCTCTATTCTTTTACACAAAGCACTTGGTTCGATTCCCACCTTCTACCAACCTAGTCACGTCCGTTGTGTCCTTGAGCAAGACACTTCACCCTTGCTCCTGATGGCTGCTGGTTAGCGCCTTGCATGGCAGCTCCCGCCATCAGTGTGTGAATGTGTGTGTGAATGTGGAAATACTGTCAAAGCGCTTTGAGTACCTTGAAGGTAGAAAAGCGCTATACAAGTATAACCCATTTATCATTTATTTGTCACTGTGCTAATTTTGAGATGTGTACTAGGTGTGTAACTTGTTTACATTGTAATGTTGCACCTTTGTTACCTACCTCCAGTGTTCATTGTTACCTACCTCCAGTGTTCAAAACACTATATGCTCAGGTTGAAATATTGAATCTTTGTTACCTACCTCTAGTGTTCATTGTTACCTACCTCTAGTGTTCAAAACACTATATGCTCAGGTTGAAATATTGAATCTTTGTTACCTACCTCTAGTGTTCAAAACTATGCTCAGGCTGAAATATTGCACATTGTTGTTACTATTCTGTGCTACTTTTACCTCTGGAGTTCCCATCCTACAATTCAGCCAGAATTTTTTTGGTCCATGTCTAAAGATAAATACATTGACATGTGATTTTGTTATTCTGTTTTTTTTTGCCAGTGACGTAAAGCTACAATGCTTGGGGATTTGGAGTCTTGAATATTAACCGTCAAATCGAATCGTATCGTTCGGAATCGAATCGGTCTGTAATAAAAGGATATCGTTTTTGAATCGAATCGTAACCTGTGTATCTAGATGCATATCGAATCGTTTATCAGAGAGAGATGTGCAACCCTAATATATATATATATATATATATATATATATATATATATATATATAGTGATTGCGATTCGATGTGCAATTTTTCTATTTCATATATAGAAATGCATAAAACTGCAAAAATAACAAGTAAAAGAAGAAATATTAGACTGTCAACATATTCTTGTCTCAAGGTGACACACATTACAAAAATATACAATAATTAACTTTAAAAAATATGTGGATTCATGCAGACGGATTCAGAGCTATATATATATATATATATATATACATATACATATATATATATATATACATATATATATATATATACATACATACATATATATATATATACACATATATATATACACACACATATATATATATACATATATACACATATATATATATATATATACACACACATATATATATATATATACACACACATATATATATATATATACACACATATATATATATATATATACACACACATATATATATATATATACATATATATACATATATATATATATATATATACATACATACATTATATATATATATATATATATATATATATATATATATATATATATATATATATTTTAAGAGCATGATGTAGACCAGTGTTTTTCAACCACTGTGCCACGGCACACAGTCTGGTGTGCTGTGGGAGATTATCTAATTTCACCTATTTGGGTTAAAAATATTTTTTGCAAACCAGTAATTATAGTCTGCAAATGATGTGTTGTTGTTGAGTGTCGGTGCTGTGTAGAGCTCGGCAGACTAACCGTGTAATACTCTTCCATATCAGTAGGTGGCAGCCGGTAGCTACCGTATTTTCCGCACCATAAGCCGCCCCGTGTTGTAAGCCGCACCTTCAATGAATGGCATATTTTAAAACTTTGTTTACCTATTAGCCGCCCCGTGTTATTAGCCGCACCTACGCTACGCTAAAGGGAATGTCAAAAAAACAGTCAGATAGGTCAGTCAAACTTTAATAATATATTAAAAACCAGCATTCTAACAACTCTGTTCACTCCCAAAATGTAATGTGCAAATGTGCAATCACAAAAATAGTAACACTCAAAATAGTGCAGAGCAATAGCAACATCAATAACTCAACGTTGCTCATACGTTAGTGTCACACAACACACAAAATAAACATTTAAAGCTCACTTTCTGAAGTTATTACTCATCCACAAATCCCTCGAATTCTTCTTCTTCGGTGTGCTTCACTTGTTTTTTGACACCATCTGTGATGTGGACGCGCATGCAGTCATAGATCAACAGGGACGGCTGTGTGAAAAAAGTCACCCGGTCTCTTCGCTCATTTTTTCTTCATCCATCCATCCCTTCGAGTTAGCTTTTATGATGACGCCGGCTGGAAAGTTCTCTTTTGGCAAGGTCTTCCTTTTGAATATCACCGTGGGTGGAAGTTTCTGGCTGTTAGCATGGCAAGCTAGAACCACAGTGAAGGACGACTTCTCATTCCCTGTGGTGCGAATATTCACCGTACGTGTTCCCGTTGTATCCACAGTGCGGTTCACAGGAATATCATAAGTCAGTGGAACCTTGTACGCGTGTCTCTTAGTAGGAGACATTTTGTGGTCTTTACAGAAACACACAAATGAAATGAAACGTAATATCCGCGCGCTTCTTCTTCTACGGGGGCGGGTGCTCACCTTGGCGGTTGCTTACAGTAGAAGAAGCGCTTCCTCTTCTATGGGGGCGGTTGCTTACCGTTGAAGAAGAAGCGCTTCCTCTTTTACGGGGAAAAAGATGGCGGCTGTTTACCGTAGTTGCGAGACCTAAACTTTATGAAAATAAATATTAATATTAATCCATATATAAGGCGCACCGGGTTATTAGCCGCACTGTCAGCTTTTGAGAAAAATTGTGTTTCTTAGGTGCGGCTTATGGTGCGGAAAATACGGTAATTGCTTCGTAGATGTCGGAAACAGCGGGAGGCAATGTGCAGGTAAAAAGGTATCTAATGCTTAAACCAAAAATTAACAAAATGTGAGTGCCCCTAAGAAAAGGCATTGAAGTTTAGGGAAGGCTATGCAGAACGAAAATAAGACTGAACTGGCTACAAAGTAAACAAAAACAGAATGCTAGACGACAGCAAAGACTTACTGTGGAGCAAAGACGGCATCCACAAAGTACATCCGAACATGACATGACAATCAACAATGTCCCCAAAAAGGATAAAAACAACTGAAATATCTGTGATTGCTAAAACAAAGTAGATGCGGGAAATATCGCTCAAAGGAAGACATGAAACTGCTACAGGAAAATACCAAGAAAACAGGAAAAGCCACCAAAATAGGAGCGCAAGACTAGAACTAAAACACTACACACAGGAAAACAGCAAAAAACTCAAAATAAGTCACGGCGTGATATGACAGGTGCTGACAGTACACCTACTTTGAGACAAGAGCTATAGTGATGCATGCTTGGTTATGCTTTAAAGTCATATCCAACAATTGCGATAACGACTTTTTACTGTCAACTGAGTTTTGATTTTTAATGATTTCTGCTGGTGGTGTGCCTCCGCATTTTTTCAACGCAAAAAATGTGCCTTGGCTCAAAAAAGGTTGAAAAACGCTGATGTAGACAACAGCTCTGAATCCGTCTGCATAAATCCACATATTTTTTTAAAGTTAATTATTGCATATTTTTCTAATGTGTGTCACCTTGAGAGAAGAATATCTTGACAGTCTAATAACATGTCTTCCTTTACTTGTTATTTTCGCAGTTTTATGCATTTCTATATATGAAATAGAAAAATTGCACATCGAATCGCAATCACAATTTGAGAAATAGATCGCAGTAATTATGTTTGTGCATCCCTAGCGTCAAATTGTACACTGTGCAGTAACAATAAAGTATTGCCTGTTCTATATTTCAAAATTCCAGACCAAGAAACACCACTTGCGCCTATTCTGAACAAATACAACCCCAAAACCAACCCAAGAGTGAATTGTAAAAAACAGAACCACAAACCTTGTCCGCCCGTCTCCGCTAAGCTCTCCTGTCGGGACAGTGGCCTTTAGAGAATTATTTTTAGAGCTCATGGAGAGCAGGCTCACTGTTGTGGTTCCTGATGTCTGGAGGGGCTGTGAGCGGACAGGACCCAAATGACCATCCATCAGAGCAGGGGGAGCCAAAGGTGGGGAATTGAGTGCATTTGTAGGCCTAAAGGACCCCTTTACGTGATTTCTGAGGGAACAGAGATGATCAGTTTTTGTAGAATCATCATTTAGACATACTGTATGCTAACTAACAGAAGAGGGTTAAAAGAAAGACTAAGGGCCAGATCTATGGTACTAATAGTTTGCGTGTACTAAAACAAATGCAAACTTGATTTGACGCAAAACTGATCTACTAAACTTGTGCACAGAGGATTCCATCTCTTAAGTGAGCCGAATAAGGAGAGCAACCCATTTAGCCTATCTTTACGAATATGCAGAATATATGCTAATCATCAGAAAACCATAATACTGGGAGGAGAAAATACAAATCTAATTATTTAGCACACAGTGAAATTTATCAAGACTAATATTTTTGTTTTGCGTCTTTATTTAGTACGTCCAGAAAGGACATGCAAACTAGAGTTACACACACGGTAAGAAAAGGTAATCGCACTGTAAAACAGACGATGGACAGAAAATCCTCTGTCCGACTTGTGTCAACATATTTGGACTGTCAGAAATAAAAAAATATTAAGGCATATTTATTCAGCAATATTAATTTCGAATTTTGTAGCTGCTGTGTGACTTAAAGGCTGATTAAAACAATATACATTGATTCGTTTTAGTGTGTGCTGGCGTTTTTTTTTTTTTTTAAATGCAGTTCTTTCATTTAGGAAGCAT
Source organism: Entelurus aequoreus (assembly GCF_033978785.1). NCBI lineage: Eukaryota > Metazoa > Chordata > Actinopteri > Syngnathiformes > Syngnathidae > Entelurus > Entelurus aequoreus. Next base: position 34,091,803 of record NC_084731.1, read on the forward strand.
AATATATCTCCCACTTAAAAAATAATAATAATAAAAAAAAAAAATTCTGTATGCATTTTCTTGCAATTGAGTCATTCCGGATGCATTAATGCGCCGCAATGCTGTAATGGTCCACCACCACTCTAAACAGCGCACCGTCAGTGAGCTAAAAATAGCTTGTTGTCTTCATTGCGATTCTATACTGCAGGGTGGTGCATTTCATAGATGTGTGATGCTAGTTCAACAACATTGCACACCGTTGGAGCGCTTAACAACATGAATGTGGGGTGTTTCCATGGCCACAACCAGTAGTACATGCAAAAGCCTCATTTAAATAGGCGGTCTGCACAAGTTATCAATTGTACACGCAGTCGTAGTAGATCACATGCAACACGCACAGAAATAGTACACACAATTTTTTTTTGCACACATTTAGCACCTGGTTTTTGGATCTTAGATAAAGCCCTAGGGGTTAAAGGGGCTTTTTGCAACATTTACACAGACGTCTATAGGGTGCTAATTTTCCAATGTTATATGCTGCCCTCTTATGGCTTCTTGGACGTAATGATGTACGTAAGCGCATTAGTTTTGGGTGTTGTTACCATATCGATTTAGACAGTTAGCGTTAGCTGCTATTAAATGTAAATTCTATCATAACAACATGACTGCAAATTGTCTGTTGCTTGTCTTATACTGCTTTTGTATGTGTGAACGCGCACCCTACACGTATGTGCTGACGAGACAGAGTGAGTGACCAACGTACACACCAACCATTTTATACGGGCAAGTAAAATTTTTTATTACACAAACTTAGTAATTGTGAAAAATATAGACCGTTTTAAAAACATTATGTTCCGTTAAACCACTTACAGTAACATAAGATAGCCAATGGTGTTCTTGTTGTGTTTTTTGCTTTGAAAAATGTAACCGTGAGCAAGTTGCAAACAGCACCTTTAACAGAACTTTTTATTATAAGTAACCTACCGGTTCCTGCTCCCAGGTGGATTAGAGCTTGAACTTGCTTTATAGTTGCCCCCACCGTTGTAAGCAGGCACAAATCCATTGTTAGGGAACGGTGCCTGAAAAAGAAGTTATGAACGCCCGGTGTCTAGTTATAACTTGTACATAAATAAATATAACATTTGTTGGTGGTCTGTTGTGACTTACCAGAGGGGTTTCAAAGTAAGGCGTAGTTGTATGGTTCCAGGACTGGACCAGGGCTGGATACACAGGGTACTGCTGCTGCTGAGCATTATACACCTGCTGCATGTACACAGGTGAGCTGTACGGAGCTGGTGGCTGAGCATGCTGGTTGTACAAACTGGAGTCCGCGCTAGTGAAGCCAGGCTTGCTGAAGAAGGTGTTGATGGCCTTTATGCGGGCCTAAATAGACAAAATGGACTAGATGAGACAGGAGACGTTTTTAAAAAAAGTATGAGGCATCAATTTTATTGTATTGCCATAGTAACGGTCATCTTTGCCCCCCTCAGATCTCATAATCTTACGGTCATTAGGTCAAAAAACACTGCCCTGACTGGAGGGGGGGGACGGGGGAGTAATGGAAAAAGGGGAGAGGAGGGATGAAGATGAAATAGCAAATAGGTCAGGAAGAGACAACAGCAGAAAAACAGCAAAGCAAAGTTCCTCCAGCCAGTGTCAGTGTATTTGGGACCTTCCAAGCGCGATACTGGTCATCACTGGGGCTCAAGATACTAATTATATTTTTAAATGAACAATTCTGAAAATGGTTAAAAGAAAAAACTCCTTATTCAGTGGAGCAACCAGCCTTGGGACTAATGACTGCACAGCAGTTCTGTCATACATTTGAGGAGAGGCTGCTGGGTTTTTCTGGTGTAACATGAGACACTCATTGAACTTACCATTATAGGTTTTCCCTGGAACACTTTTACTTCCTCCCGCAGATATCTGTAAGCCTGATGACAAAAAGGCAGGTCAAAACAAAAACAAACAAATGGATCCAAGTATTTTTTCTTAAGTTTCCAGTTTCTGTGAAAAGTTGTTTTTTGTTATCCTCATGTGAAGGCTGAGATATTTTATGTCTGAGATGCCTTTCTCTTGTAAGATCCCACCAAAACATTCACTAGCAATAGATTATAGCTCGAGATGGACATAAATGTTTTTCCAACCGTGGAAAGGAAGAAAGAGTGTGAAGGACAGGGCTGAGAAGAAGTGGATAATATTCATTGACTTAGAGAGAAATCATCAAAAACATGACCTAGTGTGTAGACAACTTGGTGAAGCAGTTGGAGCGCAGCACTGCTAGTGTGTGCCATACTCAAGTAGAATGAGTTAATGACAGCCAAGGATGTTAAAAGTATCCAAGTATCATTTATCACTGAAAATATGGAGAACCTGCTGAAATAAATGTTTAAAAAAATGACATTTAAAAACAAAGCTTTGCATTACTGTTTCATTACTGCTTGTAGGGCAATGTTAACGCATGTAAATAAGAAAACAAATGTATTGCATTATCATAAATGAATGACGATTAACCACAGTGTTTGTTTTTGACTGCCGGAAGGCGGCGCGGCGCGCATTGCACAGGCACTGATCACATCTCAAATCAAACTCCGACAAAACTTTAGACAAAACTAAGGTAAATGGATGTATTGCCGCAACAAACTATGTTGGCTGCGTTTACCACAGATAAATTAAACAATGCCTTTTCTAAAAGTACAGCCACTGTATGTAGGCCACTTAACATCTGTGAAGACCTAGTGCTGCAAAATGTCGTTCCAGGCCCCCAAATAGCATCGTACCAACAGATGGTTACGGAAGGTAACGATGGTTCTATGAATAAAGATCAACACTCCACCGTATGGGTTCCTCTTCGAGGGTGAGCTGTTTCAGGAGACAATGTAGCAAATTATTTTAATTAACGCCTCTGCCATGCGGGCACAATCAGAGCACGCACACACGCACACGCACACACACACACAACTGTGCAAATGCCTGTTCAGTCTCTTCCGTGACCGAAGCCAATTCAGCCTTTCTGAGTGATACTGCAAGCTAGCGTGTTGACCTTTATTCACAGAACCACGGTTACCTTACTTACATTTGTTCTGTCATATCAGGTCAACACGCCACCGTATGGGTCAACAGCAGGATTTTCCCTACATGTATCTGATCGTGGTGCAGCGCCACAGATAAATTGAAGCCGCCAAACCTTCAAAATTAGGATTTTTTTTTTCGTGGAAACAAATTAAAGTAATATATTGTATGACTGGAGGTATAGCCTATATTATTTAAGCATGATTGATTAGTGATGCGCAGAACATGTGGCCACTGAAAAACTGATAAACCGCAAGCAAGACACAAGCGTCTTGAGCCTCGACGGTAAGACGAGGCGCCACACCTTTGCTCCAGGGGCTGGCGGCTTGGGTGATGGGGCGGCGTCTGTCAAGCGGCGGGACGCACACAGCCCCGCTTTGCACACTAGCCAGACCCACCCAGCCCTTAGTCTTTGTCCTGAAGTTATGGATCTGACTTGCAGACTTCTCTTACCCGCAGCATTGTTCTAACATGTGATGCCAGATATACAGCAGTGACAACTGCAAGAGAAAAAAGTGGTCAAATATGTTTTATGTTTGCATTTCATTGACTGAATGCACTAAGATGCATTTAACTTTAGTTTAAAATCAGCTACTCTGATGACAGTTGCCGCAACTTTTTTCATTGATGTGGTAGCGTCATAGTGCTGGACTAGACAATCATTGAAAAAATACTCGACTTTGTCCCGCCCACGGACGATGAGCAAATAACAGTGATTGAAAAGGGGGTTGTTGGGCTTCCGCATGATGATTGGATGACCTGTCTGGGCTGAATCCCTTTTTGATTGACAGCAAAATGAGTGAATCAACAATTACAGAGACAGCACCGTTCACTAGCCTGCTTTCAGAATGGTAGAAACCATTGATGGAGCAAAATTTAGCCTGCAAACCCTTGGGAAAGTCCCAGAAGAGGCTAACAGGCTGTTGCACAAATGTTCTCTACGCCACCAGAGGCAGCTATCCCTCTGGTGGAGTGGGCCACCACTCCCCTAGATGGAGGGACCCTAGCACCCTCATAGGTCAGAGCTATGGCTTCGACAACCCACCGGGCCAAACACTGCTTGGACAGAGCTTGGCCCAGCTTAGCTTCTCCATAGCACACATAGAGCTGATTGGTTTAACAGGGCGTGGGCGGTCAGTGTACACCCCCAAGGACCGGGCCGGCAACTGAGCTGTCTTTGCAGATTCATGGGGAGGACGCTGAAAGGGTTCCAGAACCAAGGGCCTCAACACAAGAGAGTGAAGGAACACCTTCGGCAAAATAAAATAAAAGGATTAGGCAGGAGAGAGATGGCAGATCGTTCTAATCTCAGACAAGACGGCTGCGCAGACAGGACATGCAGTTTGAAGACCAACTTCGCTGAAGCCATGGCAAGGAGAAAGACTGTTTTTAGGTAAAGTATCTCCAGCCCTGAATTGACCCAAGGCTAAAAAGTAAGCGCTGACAGAGCCCAGAGCATCAACTACAAACACCACGACTGGGCGGCATGCCTGGACCACTGAGGCTCTTGACCAAGGGCCTGAGCAAGCGCACTAGATCCCTCATATGGGCCGTCTCACCACTCGGGGCTACTGAACCCACCCACATCCTGCAGCAGGCTCTCCATATAAAGCAGCAACAAAAAATGGTGAACCCCAGCCTTGCTGCAAAAGCTGAGGCATGGTAAGCTTGGCGGAGATGGTTATTAGTTGCCCTGCAGCACCTGTTAAGGTGATTTGCATCCTTGCCATTTCTTGCCACAGCTCCTGCTAGCATAGCAAAGGTAGGCCCAACTTGGGGGGCCATGGCCACCCCATATGTTTCCGCCCCTGCAATGTTGACCCTATGTTGGGTCCTCGGGAGGGCTGCGGAACAAGGATCCCCCACAAGGGCTGCAGTGGAGTCACAAAAACAAGGAGGACAGAGGCCCGTCCGACCTGCTTCAGCATGAGCCCCTGTCAAACACTGAAGCAGCTGGAGAAGGAGCTTCGCAGACTAGCTCGAAGCGTGCTGCTGCTCTCACATTCACAGCCTTTTGGAGGCTACAACCCATTATATTACTTAAATTTGTTTCCACGTAAAAAAAACCCCACTTATTTTCAAGGTGTGGTGACCATGAAATTGCCGTGGCTGTGCTCCACATTCTGTTACCATGAGGGGAAACCCTGTACTGTCAAAAAAAAAACAGGAAATGTTTAACAATTGGATAAAAGTGATGATATACCTTTAGTGCATCCATATCAGACTGAAAGGTTATGTACCAGTTGCTGTTGTGTGCAAATTCAGCACTTAACACATTTGGGCAGTGTTCACTTTTAAAAAGGGCCTTCACTTCCTGTAAAAACAAACAAAAAAAACCTTATATTAAAACAAATATGCTACAACAAGTTTTGAGGTGTGCGCCATTTGCATTATAAGATCATATTCACCTCTACTGGTGTTGTCTCTGGCACCTCCCTTAGAATAATAATGGAGCGTCTGTGATTTGGACGCACTCTTTCTCCAGCTTCATCAACTTGAACCGATGGAGATTCTGTAACAAAGACATGTTGAAAGATGACAGAAAAGTGTGATAACGACTGTTTGATGATGCACCTGATGATTATTTATCCAGTATTTCCTACGGAAAAAAATAGCTTCAAAATGTAAATGCTATAGTCGGCTAGTATTATGGTACAGATTGTGTTTAAGATTGGAGATTCTACAGCAATGTCAGAAACTACAAAGAGCTGCTCTGGTACCTCGCAGTACATCCAGGATGAGGTCTGTATTGGTGGTGAGGGCTTTGATGTCCTCCATGCATGCTATGGTCCAGATTGGTACAAACTGATCACCGTCCATCTGGGATATCAGGTACTGGTCATTAGATAGGTTCTCTCTGGAAAGAGAACACACAAAAAACAAGTGTTTAACAAGCAAACAAATTAATGAATGATGCTAGGGAGGAGGGGAAATGCGTTACATTCAAAAGTTAAACACCTTGAAAAGCAGAACTCCAGTTGTTTCTTTAAAGACTCTCGTAGACACTCAGGCGTAGGTTTTTCTTGTATGGCATCGATGGCTGACTCATTTTGGGGGCCAAGAGGTAAACAACCTGCGTCAAATGTATCAGTACTGCTCACACTGTCCTCAGTAGGTGCATACGCGTAGACAGTACTGTCAGGAAAGTCCGGGTCGCATCCTTTTTCCCCAGAAGACAGAAGATCAGTGTACTCTAAGATGGAAGGGCAGGTTTTATTATTGACATGGCATTATTAATGACACCTCCCGTAAGTAGCCTATACTTGCATATATTTCAACAATAGCAGTACCTTCGGTCATATCAGGGTTGGGAGGATACGACTGCAGCCAAAAGGAATCATCTGTCACCTCTGAGATGTCATTCTGGTGGGCAGGAATCTCCTGCCACACTTTGGCATTGGGGTTCAGACTGGTTTCCTTTGTGGTGACCTACACATCATATCACATGTTTTCATAAAAGAAATGAAGATGGAACATAATGTCATTGCAATAAGTTCAGAAAAGAACAGCACTGGCATTTCCCCCTTAAAATATTACACCAAATATCTGCCAATCTATCTCAGTATCTTTAACCGAACCCAAGCCCTTCAGTTTATGCCAGTCTTCAAGTGCTCAAGCGCCAAACAGCTAGGGTTAATTGCATCACAGAATAATTATGATCAATAAAATATTCACAATTGATTTAGATACCATACTAGTGGGGGTGCTGGAAAAAGTTTTACTTCCAATTCTTATTACAATTCTGAATCAAGTCTAATTTTTCAAGAATCTATTTAAAAAAAAAAAGTTTTTAGGCCATCTGCGCAGTTTCCTGCTTTGAGTGTATCATACGTCAGTCAAATATATTGTAAAAATAGGTTTGAATCGAGAATTGTCACCCCAAAAATCTGAATAAAATTGAATAATTCTCCAAATGTGTACAATATGTATAAATATTGATAGTTGTTTTACTTTTGTAGCTGTATGTACAAATGCGCTGAAATGTCAGCTTGTTGCATTAGCTTTGAATGTCTTATGTCCTTTGTGTTCTTTAATGTTTCCCCTCTTGTTTTCATGTGTTTCTTTTTACATTTTGTGTACTTTTTTTTTATCTGCACTGCAACCACACAATGTTCCCATTGTGGAATAAATACATTTTATCCTGTCCCACATGTTGTAAGCTCCACGTCCCTAATAAGTCACACTTTTAAAAAAAATATTAAGGTCCTTAAAATTCCCATTTGACATGAACAAGCCTGTAATAAGTCTGACTATACAATTTAGTAGTAAATTCATAAATATTTTGCATAAAAATGTTTTTATCACATCGACTCACCCACATAAAAACACACTTTCAGTAGTAAGGCACCCTTATAATAGAAGTGTAAGGTGAGAAATCTTGCTGCATGCTTTGTATGGGCAAACAGTAGTAGACATAAAAATTGAAGGTGTATTCCTACTTTCCCGAACATGCGTATTTTGTTCTTGTATCCTGGAAGCTTGTTTTCTGTATTTACTTATTTTTTATTTTACTCCCCGGTACTGCCAGCAGCCGCAGTGGCATAGATTCCAGTCTACTTGCCTCAGAAAAACTGGATAAATATCGCCTGTTAAAAGTCATGCCTTTAAAATAAAAGCACAACAGGAAAACACAGCACTGTGCTGGAGACACAGGGGCGGCTTGTGACGGACGTTATAATACAGGACTAGGACTGTTACGATAAATGGTACAAGGAAAAATCGCGGTGCAACTCTCAACAGTATTACCATTTTAAAAATGGTATTACCGTTTTAAATATCCTAAAACCGTGATTGATGACACTGCTACTGCTCATTTACTGGAAAGGCATAGTATCGCTAGCTCTTTAGCTAGCCAGCCTAAATTCTAACACTAATAATACGAGATTCATTAACGCCTTTCCCCATTAAAAGACATTCCCCAATTCAAACTTGTACGAACCCATTGCTGTCTGAGAAAATAAACTATTTAGTTGTGCACATTGAACCTACAGACTGTGCAATCAGAGTGATCGCTCTATACTCAAAGATAAAATAACAGGAAGTTAACTCACGTTAGGGCTGGGCGATATGGCCTTTTTTTAATATCGCAATATTTTAAGGCCATATCGCGATACACGATATATATCTCAATATTTTGCCTTAGCCTTGAATGAACACTTGATGCATATAATCACAGCAGTATGATGATTCTATGTGTCTCCATTAAAACATTCTTCTTCATACATTAATATATGCTACTTTAAAACTTTCATGCAGAGAAGGAAATCACAACTAAATAAAAATCACTATTTTTTCTTACGGTGTTGATCTGGAAATTTTTGCCTCTGCATTTTGATGGTGTGGGCGTGTGGCACCGAACGGAGATGTTGACATGCGGAGTAAGCACTGTTCATTCTCTAGCAGGTGACTTTTCAAATGATGCTACTTTTTATAGCAACGCTTTCGCCCCACACTTGACAAATTACGGTTGCCTGTTCGACATATTCCCACTTGAAGCCAAACCACCGCCAGACGATGCTGTTTTTTGGGGGAATTAATGATTCCTTCATTTGTTACCAGATTCGCACCTTCTTTCTCTCGTATTACCGCTCACACGGCTACGCTAGCATCACAGCTAACGTTAGCCATGCTGCTACCTCTTTGCTGCGCGAGGGCGTATACGTATGTGACGTATGACGTGACAGTATGTGACGTGTAGAAGCTGCACTTGCTGTCTGTGAAAAGGAGAGACAGGAAAGTGCGAGGAAAGCCTGTAGTGTAATGCCAGCAGCTAAAAGCAACTGCGTGAGAACGCATACTCAAATATCACGATAGTAATTTTCTATATCGCACAGAGACAAACCCGCGATATATCGCGTTTATCGATATATCGCCCAGCCCTAACTCACGTCATATGCGCCCAAAACCCTTTTTTATTTGTAATAAAAAATTTAACTAACACTAAAACATTGATTAAAAAGGAAGGTTAACATATTTTAACACTCAAAAATGCCACACAAAGATTAATATTTCTACTGTCAATTAAAGTATATTGTGTGTCAAATCTATTTATTTATTTATTAAATAAAACCCGGTTCAAAGAGAGAGATATACATATATATATATATATATACATACATATGTATACACACACACACACACATACATATATATATATATACACAATATATAAATATATTGTAAAAATAGGTTTGAATCGAGAATTGTCACCCCAAAAATCTGAATAAAATTGAATAATTCTCCAAATGTGTACAATATGTATAAATATTGATAGTTTTTACTTTTGTAGCTGTATGTACAAATGCGCTGAAATGTCAGCTTGTTGCATTAGCTTTGAATGTCTTATGTCCATTGTGTTCTTTAATGTTTCCCCTCTTGTTTTCATGTGTGTTTCTCTTTACATTTTGTGTACTTTTTTTTTTATCTGCACTGCAACCACACAATGTTCCCATTGTGGAATAAATACATTCTATCTTTAAAAAATATTAAGGTCCTTAAAATTCCCATTTGACATGAACAGGCCTGTAATAAGTCCGACTATACAATTTAGTAGTAAATTCATAAATATTTTGCATAAAAATGTTTTTATATATATATATATATATATATATATATATATATATATATATATATATATATATATATATATATATATACATACATATATATATACACATATACATATATATATTAGGGCTGCAACTAACGATTAATTTGATAATCGATTAATCTGTCGATTATTACTTCGATTAATAATCGGATAAAAGAGACAAACTACATTTCTATCCTTTCCAGTATTTTATTGAAAAAAAAAAGCATACTGGCACCATGTTGTGGACATTGGGGGTGCAGCATACACCAACAATAACACAGAAATGTAACTCATCTGAACTGAATGAGATATTGTACACGTTTCTGTTGTGAATAATAAAGGATTAATTTTAGGCTGCCTCTGAATAATAGCATGAAATATTCCAGCACCTTCATAACGTTTAGTTATACTAAAGCGTCACTCAAATCTAAATATATTTATATAGCTTTATCAGCCCGGCTACATTGATCCATTATGAAACCAACCTGAGATATTTCTGTCCGTTACGTTTATTTCGAAATTGGTAACCGTGCTTTTTCTCTCTCAAAACGGAGTCAAATGCGCCGGAGACACATTATCAGCCCCGCGTTGCAACAAAGGCATAACTTTATCGTTACTCACAAAAAAGCTGAACTCATGAATGCTTGTTGCCACTATGGACTTAAAAAGTTACGTACAGTGAGTATTTCCCTTCATCCATGGCTCCAACATTTTTCTTCTTCAGGTGCTCCTGAAGCAATGTTGTACTTCCGTGCCATTTTGCAAGATACGGTCTTCTTTGAAGTCTTTAAAGTGAAGTGTTCCCACACTTTTGACGACTTAGGTCGTACACTTTTCTCCATTGAAACAATAACCTCAAGATGTTTCTCCGCTAAACTATCGGTAGTGTTTTCCTGCGCCATTTTTCGAATTTTTCCAGCAAAGGAGACGCCGTCACGTGAGCTGCACATGACACATCATTGGCAAGCTTACGCCACCTCATGAGACGTAGCCTCAGTGCCGCCCTGGCGCTGTTTTGTACTTATTTTGATTATTGTTTCTCAGCTGTTTGTAAATGTTGCAGTTTATAAAAAATTTTTTAAAAAAGCCTCTGCGCATGCTTATAGCATAGTTCCAACGAATCGATGACTAAATTAATCGCCAACTCTTTTGGTAATCGATTTTAATCGATTAGTTGTTGCAGCCCTAATATACACACACACACACACACACACACACACACACACACACACACACACACACACACACACACACACACACACACACACACACACACACACACACACACACACACACACACACACACACACACACACACACACACACACACACACACACACACACACACACACACACACACACACACAACTGTGCAAATGCCTGTTCAGTCTCTTCAGTGACCGAAGCCAATTTTTGACGTCCAACTATACTGTGAAAATAAACATGGTTTTGGTCACCATAACCATGATATGAAATTTGCACATCGCTATGACAGGCTATTTATCTCCCAATGGGGGAAATTGTGTGGTTGCAAATTCAAAAAGTCGACAAAAAAAACAAAAAACATGAAAAAGGGAAACATTTAAGAACACAAAGGACACAAAAAGATATCAAAAGAGCACAGAACTGATGCAACAAGCTGCCATTGCAAGGCAGGGCTGTACGCTTAGCTTTTTCACTAGTAGTACCGGTGCAATTAATTGGAAAAAATTAGTAGCACAAAATTTTTTTTGTAGCAATATGAAATGTCTCAAATATCACAATTTCATTATTACTGAACATACGCCTGAACACTCATATACACAATGCCATCATAAGGCCTACTGTAACGCTCAAACACAGACATCATACCTAAACTGTGCTAGCACTGTCGCTAACATGACTGCATGGTTGGGTGATATGGATCAAAACTCATAGCCTGTATAGTTTGGCCCATAAACTAACCCGGAAATATCAGTTGACGTAACTAAATATCTCAACCATGCCTTGATTTTAAATTTCAGGACTGATGAGGATCCCAAATACACAAAAACAGGTACCAACAAGTAAGACAGGTAGGTTTTGAATAATAGTATCCCAATTCAAGTGGTGTTTTGAGATAAGAAAAAAGAAAAAGCCTTCGAAATATTATAACTCAAATATAATTGCCAAACTTCTTTAAAAAAACAAAAACATTCAGCTATGCTCAATTCTTCTGCTGACAAAAACAAAATAACAGAGTGAAATAAAGTGAAATAAAATGCCCTAGTTTAAGAGGACATGTTTAAACATCAGCAGCAACAGGAAAATAATTGACCTTCAACAACGGTGTTTATAAGTAAACATTATTATAGGACATACACACACAAAGATGTTAGCCAGGAACACCAACCTGCCAACTGATTCATGATGCTGTGGCAGGCTGTGTTCTGAAAAATACTTTAAAAGTCATTATGGTTACTTCACCAAAAAGTAATTGAATTACCAACAGAATTACTCTTTAATAAATGTAATTAATTACTAGGGAAAATAGTTATTGCGCTTAATTCAAATATCTGGCATAAAATAAGTTTGTGTATGCATCTGTGTGTGTGCCTTTTAAAAGGCCGTGCCTGTTGCCTAGTGACGTGTGACGTCAGCGAGTCCACACTCAGTAGCTTGAACTGTTTTTGTTGGCTTAGCAGGCTGGAAGCGGCAGTTTTTGTTGGCTATGGTGGCATCTCTCTTGAATCTTTCACTGATTTGTGTTACCTCTGCTTATTAAATAGACTGAATGTGCTTCAATTGCTGTATGTTCTTGTCCACATATGTGGTATTGTTTGAATGGCAAGTCTGTCACTTCAATCATTGATTTGTTGTTCAATATTCCCTCCTTGTATTGCATGTTCAAAATAAACTGAAACTAGTTAAAACCCTTTTAGTTACGAGCACGCAGTGCAGTCAATTTTTAAAGTGGTGAAAAAAATTGTCTTTTACTGACCAGTTCCTCCAACTAAGACTTTGTTTATTCCGTGTGAGCTACTGAAGCTCCGCTCCCCTCTGTGCATGGAGGAGGAGAACACGGCTTTGTGGCGCACAGTTCTGCGTCAAACACTTGTCTATTTGGTTATGGTCTAACTTTTTCAAACCTGCTAAACAGATTTTAGTCTGGCTTGATCAACTTTGGCTACATTTAGTTTGGGAGCGAAATGCTATGAAATGGGAAAAATATGTATTCGCATGGTCAAACACTTGTCTATTTGGTTGTGGTCTCATTTTATTTCAAACCTGCTGAACAGATTTTACTCTAGCTTGATGAACTTTGGATGTATTTATTTTGGGAGCGGAATGCTAAACAGATTTTACTCTACCTTGATCAACTTTGGATGTATTTATTTTGGGAGCGGAATGCTAAGAAAGGTTTAAAATCTGTATTCGAATGTGTGCTACTTTTATTTCCAAAAGTCGCACGTATATTTTAGTCAAAAATGCTTGCGCTATACAGTGCTGCAAAGGCGGAATTTCTACATACAGATACTAAAGACAAAAAAATTAGCAATAAATAATAGTGTGAAGTAAATTATATTTATATAGCGCTTTTCTCTAGTGACTCAAAGCGCTTTACATAGTGAAACCCATTATCTAAGTTACATTTAAACCAGTGTGGGTGGGCACTGCGAGCAGGTGGGTAAAGTGTCTTGCTCAAGGACGGACAGTGACTAGGATGGCGAAAGCAGGGAACGAACCTGCAACCCTCAAGTTGCTGGCACAGCCGCTGTACCAACCGAGCCACGCCGCCCCTAATACTGTTTTGCGCACAAAGCATAGACAAACAAAACAAAAATGTCACGTGATTTTAAAAAATTCGCAGCACAAGACAGAGAAAAAAGACAAGTAAAATAGCTAAATGTTGACAATCCCTTATTTTCCTTCGAAATTACCCATATATTCAAATGCAAATGACAGGTATGATTATTTTGTTGATTTTAAATTCTTAAAATCTGCCTGAAATATTTGTCCTCTATTCTGATTACAATCATACGGAGCCCCTTAAAGGGACATGGATGTTTTGCGAGATCTCGCAATACTTTTTGTGAGATTTCGCAAAAAGTTTTTTTTCCTATGTCAGTGAACTGGGAGGGAAACAGACACCGCGATGGAGGAGCAGGAGCATGCGGGAGCCTACCCATCATCTGTGCTCTGTTGTGGGACCATAATACGATTTGATGTCTTTATTCATCCATCCATCCATCTTCATCCGCTTATCCGAGGTCGGGTCGCAGGGGCAGTAGCTTAAGCAGGGAAGCCCAGACTTCGTCCGGCTCTTCCCGGGGATCCAGAAACGTTACCAGGCCAGCTGGGAGACATAGTCTTCCCAATGTGTCCTGGGTCTTCCCCGTGGCCTCCTACCGGTTGGACGTGCCCTAAACACCTCCCTAGGGAGGCGTTCGGGTGGCATCCTGACCAGATGCCCCAACCACCTCATCTGGGCTTCTCTCGATGTGGAGGAGCAGCGGCTTTACTTTGAGCTCCCCTCCGGATGGCAGAGCTTTTCACCCTATCTCTAAGGGAGAGCCCTTTATGTTAGGCCAATACTAAAATAGAAATAAAACTTCTTCCAGGGATGACGAGTAGGCTCCTCCATCACTTTGTCTGTTTCACTTCCAGTTCACCACCGCTGTGTCTGTTTTACTTCCGGTTCACTGACATCGGAAAAAAAACTTTTGGGAGGTCTCCCAATATGCAAAACATTTTTTCCCCCTCCATGTGATTGATTTATTTTGATTGAAACTTTTATTAGTAGATTGCACAGTGAAGTACATATTCCGTACAATTGACCACTAAATGGTAACACCTGAATAAGTTTTTCAACTTGTTTAAGTCAGGGTCCACTTAAATTGATTCATGATACAGATATATATTATTTTCATAATACAGTCATTACACAAGATAATCATCAGAGTATATACAATGAATTATTTACAATCCGGGGTGTGGGATATGGAGGGGGTGAGGAGGGTTTAGGATTGGTTGGTTTCAACATTTCAGTCATCAACAATTGCGTCATCAGAGAAATGGACATTGGAACAGAGTAGGACTGACCGGGTAGGCTATGTACAGCAGGTAGTGGACACAGAGAGAAAGATCAGAAAGTTTTAAGAAAAAGTGTCTACATTTGATTATTTACAATCTGAAGAGGTATGATGTGGAAGGGAGGGTGTTAGTTTAGGGTTGAAGTTGCCTGGAGGTGTCCCTCTAGGGCAGACCTGGGCAAATTAAGGCCCGGGGCCAATTGCGGCCCATTAAGCTTTTTAATCTGGCCCGCCGGACATTCCCAAAAATTTTTTTTAGATGTTTAAGATGTAAAGTGTAGCTGCCATTATGATGTGCAGTCATGTTTTCTAATGACCGTAAGTCTTGAACTATACAAAGTATTTCAATGGTTGGAATCTGCGCTTATGGATGATATACTAGTTACTATGGTAGTCTAATTATTTATTACTACGGTCATCTAATTAGTAACTAAGGTCATCTACGTCACAGCAGCTCAGACGAGGCACCAAGCAGTGTGGGCGGGAAGCATTTCCACAGACGCGGAAGGAGATTTTCGCAACAAAGTTCTTAAGCTTAGTGATGTATCAGATTGTAGGTGGGTTTATTTTGTACCCTTCGCGTTCATATTTCACTGTTTGTTGCATTTTTGTGGCTTTTCACTTGGTTGTAAAAATATGTCGATCGAAAGGGGGTGTGACGTTCATACATTGTCAATATTCAGTGTTTTATCGTACATAGAAAAATGTAAAATTCCATTAAGTTTTTTAAAAGCCTACTGAAACCTACTACTACCGACCACGCAGTCTGATAGTTTATATATCAATGATGAAATCTTAACATTGCAACACATGCCAATACAGCCAGGTTAGATTAGTAAAGTGCAATTTTATATTTCCCGCGAAATATCCTGCTGAAAACATCTCGGTATGATGACGTTTGCGCGTGACGTCACGGATTGTAGCGGACATTTTGGGACAGCATTGTGGCCAGCTATTAAGTCGTCTGTTTTCTTCGCAAAATTCCACAGTATTCTGGACATCTGTGTTGGTGAATCTTTTGCAATTTGTTTAATGAACAATGGAGATAGCAAAGTAGAAAGCTGTAGGTGGGAAGCGGTGTATTAGCGGCCGGCTGCAGCAAAACAAACACATAGCGGCTACGTCGTAGCCGGTGTTTCATTGTTTACATTCCCGAACGATGACAGTCAAGCTTTACCATTGGCCTGTGGAGAACTGGGACAACAGAGACTCTTACCAGGAGGACTTTGAGTTGGATACGCGGTACCGTGAGTACGCAGCTGCGGCTTCCAAACATTTGATCGCTTGCCCGTACGTGCGTGCCGCTATGTGCATGTCATGTACGTAACTTTGGGGAAATATATGTGCTGTATGAACTTTGGGGAGGTGAACGGTACTTTGGCTGTGGGATTGAGTGTGTTGTGCGGGTGTTTGATTTGTATTGGCGGGTTATATGGACGGGAGAGGGGAGGTGTTTGTTATGCGGGATTAATTTGTGGCATATTAAATATAAGCCTGTTATGCGGGATTAATTTGTGGCATATTAAATATAAGCCTGGTTGTGTTGTGGCTAATAGAGTATATATATATGTCTTGTGTTTATTTACTGTTTTAGTCATTCCCAGCTGAATATCAGGTCCCACCCGCCTCTCACAGCATCTTCCCTATCTGAATCGCTTCCACTGCCCTCTAGTCCTTCACTCTCACTTTCCTCATCCACAAATCTTTCATCCTTGCTCAAATTAATGGGGAAATTGTCGCTTTCTTGGTCCGAATCGCTCTCGCTGCTGATGGCCAAGATTGTAAACAATGTGCAGATGTGAGGAGCTCCACAACCTGTGACGTCACGCTACTTCCGGTACAGGCAAGGCTTTTTTTTATTAGCGACCAAAAGTTGCGAACTTTATCGTCGATGTTCTCTACTAAATCCTTTCAGCAAAAATATGGCAATATCGCAAAATGATCAAGTATGACACATAGAATGGATCTGCTATCCCCGTTTAAATAAGAAAATCTCATTTCAGTAGGCCTTTAAGGCGGTCTGTCATAACATTTTTAGCATTCAATTAGACATTATTGTGAGATTTTGTATTAGTGTTCCTAAAAGTAGATTTTTTTCTCTAAATGTTGCCCCTGAGTCAAAATAATTGCCCAGGCCTGCTCTAGGGGCTCTGTACAATCATGATAAACACATTTAGTGCAAAACTGAGAAAAGCAATCAAAATAGTTCAAGGATTAGTATCAGCAATAATGGTTCTGCATTTGTTTGGTGCGAGATCGACCCACAATGTGCAGTATCGCCCCAATGCTACAAAGGAGCCTCATTGGTTTCCGCATGCCGGTTAAGTCCGCCTATCAAGGCGCAGCGCCCTACAAACACGTCTCTGTTCTTTGCCTGCTTTCAACCCGGGCGTGTGGGTACGTCATTAAAATAAACCGTCCCCCCACCACGTTATGAACGCAAATCTGATGCACTTGTAACCTTTTTGGGCATTAGGACCGAGCCTTGAAATTGTAAAAAGCCACATTATAACACGCGTCTTCAAGGCGACGCGCTGTTATGAAGCGTGTCGTTACAAGCCGAGCACATGGCGCTAACGTGCAGCAGCAGCAACTTCAAACAACTCCACTAACCCTTCTAAATCCCATATCGGCGTTTTGTCAACACGTCCTCATTTAATTCAGTCGCTAAAATTTTTTTGACTATTTCCTAATATTGTAACATTGCCGCCGGCGGCGCTCTTTGATAACCACTTAGCTTGTCGCCTAGCTAGAACCCGCTAACATGACGAGTCACATGCAGGCCGAGACCACTTTCAACTCTAAAGCGATGCATGAAGACGTTATTCCACCGCAAGTGTCCAAATGTTTACTTTGTAGGTTCTAAAAACAACATTTGGTCGACAACTACACGTGTCTCGTTAAAATGCGTCCGCTGTCCACCACACATGTGGATTATAAACAGCTAGGCTAGCTAACTGGCTTATGTTTACTAGTTGACTTGCTGTTCACCCTTTAAAGGTTAAACACCAGAACATGCACAAACATCAATGTTATTACCACGTCATGTTAGTAAGAAACATACCCACAAACATATCGAATATTTTTTATATAAAGTCACTCAAGTGTCAGTTTTAGCGCTTTATATGAGCCAGTATTGAAAGTGAGGAACAGGTTGTTTGTATCGGTGTTAGCACAGGAGCTAGGCCGACAACTTACCATGTTTGTCTTCGCGGAGTCTTCCTTCCCTTCACGATTGTAAAAAAAATACAAAAATTAAAAGTTGCTTTTTAGACTCCTCAATTAAATATTTTTGACATAGACCACAATTCTTCGGAGAATTTTCATGAACTACCGTCTCCCAGGTAAGTCGAGGCACAAATGAAACTATCGAGAAAGACTACAACTTTAAATGCGCGGATTTGTAGTTTGCGTTTTCTTCTAAAATGTTGCGGACTCGCTCGGCTTCGATGGCGTGTTCGAACGGCACGTGATAGCTGCGTCCTTCGCTCGCGACCTGCCGACCGGCAGCAGCACCACACACCGCTGCACTCTCGTCTCTACGGCAGGAGTCGTGGGAGTTTCGGCTATTTTAAGGGAGTCGGGTCTTTCGGCTCGTCTCCTTTAAATTTGCCGACTCTTTCACCTCCCCAGCGGCTCCGGAGATTGTTGTTTGAATGTATCACTGACTCAGCTTCAGTGACGGTCTCTACAGCAGTAGTCACGGGTGTTTCGGCTATTTTAAAAGGGAGTGTGTCGACTCTTTCACCTCCCTAACGGCTCCTGAGATTGTTGTTGAAATCTATCACTGACTCAGCTTCAGTTGTAGTCACGGGAGTTTCGGCTATTTTAAGGGAGTCGGGTCTTTTGGCTCATCTCCTTTAAATTTGCCGGCTCTTTCACCTCCCTAGCGGCTCATTGACATTCTTGTTTGAATCTATCACTGACTCAGCTTCAGTGACGGTCTCTACAGCAGTAGTCACGGGTGTTTCGGCTATTTTAAGGGAGTGTGTCGACTCTTTCGCCTCCCTAGCGGCTCCTTGAGATTGTTGTTTGAATCTATCACTGACTCAGCTTCAGTAGTAGTCATGGGAGTTTCAGCTATTTTAAGGGAGTCGGGTCTTTCGGCTCGTCTCCTTTAAATTTGCCGACTCTTTCACCTCCCTAGCGGCTCCTGAGATTGTTGTTTGAATCTATCACCGAGTCAGCTTAAGTAGTAGTCATGGGAGTTTCTGTTTTTAAGGGAGTCTGGTCTTTCGGCTCGTCTCCTTTAAATTTGCCGACTCTTTCACCTCCCCAACGGCTCCGGAGATTGTTGTTTGAATCTATCACTGACTCAGCTTCAGTGACGGTCTCTACAGCAGTAGTCACGGGTGTTTCGGCTATTTTAAGGTAGTGTGTCGACTCTTTCACCTCCCTAGCGGCTCCTTGAGATTGTTGTTTAAATCTATCACCGACTCAGCTTCAGTAGCAGTCATGGGAGTTTCGGCTATTTTAAGGGAGTCTGGTCTTTCGGCTCATCTCCTTTAAATTCGCCGACTCTTTCACCTCCCTAGCGGCTCCTTGACATTCTTGTTTGAATCTATCACTGACTCAGCTTCAGTGACGGTCTCTACAGCAGTAGTCTCGGGTGTTTCGGCTATTTTAAGGGAGTGTGTCGACTCTTTCACCTCCCTAGCGGCTCCTTGAGATTGTTGTTTGAATCTATCACTGACTCAGCTTCAGTAGTAGTCACGGGAGTTTCGGCTATTTTAAGGGAGTCGGGTCTTTCGGCTCGTCTCCTTTAAATTTGCCGACTCTTTCACCTCCCTAGCGGCTCCTGAGATTGTTGTTTGAATCTATCACTGACTCAGCTTCAATGACAGTCTCTACAGCAGTAGTCACGGGTGTTTCGGCTATTTTAAGGGAGTGTGTCGACTCTTTCACCTCCCTAGCAGCTCCTTGAGATTGTTGTTTGAATCTATCACTGACTCAGCTTCAATAGTAGTCATGGGAGTTTCGGCTATTTTAAGGGAGTCGGGTCTTTCGGTTCGTCTCTTTTAAAATTTGTCGACTCTTTCACCTCCCTAGCAGCTCCTTGAGATTGTTGTTTGAATCTATCACTGACTCAGCTTCAATAGTAGTCACGGGAGTTTCGGCTATTTTAAGGGAGTCGGGTCTTTCGGCTCGTCTCCTTTAAATTTGCAGACTCTTTCACCTCCCTAGCGGCTCCTGAGATTGTTGTTTGAATCTATCACCGAGTCAGCTTAAGTAGTAGTCACGGGAGTTTCGGCTATTTTAAGGGAGTCGGGTCTTTCGGCTCGTCTCCTTTAAATTTGCCGACTCTTTCACCTCCCTAGCGGCTCCTGAGATTGTTGTTTGAATCTATTACTGACTCAGCTTCAGTGACGGTCCCTACAGCAGTAGTCATGGGTGTTTCGGCTATTTTAAGGGAGTGTGTCGACTCTTTCACCTCCCTAGCGGCTCCTTGAGATTGTTGTTTGAATCTATCACTAACTCAGTTTCAGTGAAATAAGTAAGAAATCAACAAAATCTAATTCTAACGGGAAAAGACGAGAAGAATACGTACGGGTCACTTAACAGAGCTTTTACCCGTCGTTCACTTCGCCGAGACGGATTGCTCGCGAATGATTGATTGATTGAAACTTTTATTAGTAGATTGCACTGTACAGTACATATTCCGTACAATTGACCACTGAATGGTAACACCCCAACTTGTTTAAAGGCCTACTGAAACCCACTACTACCGACCACGCAGTCTGATAGTTTATATATCAATGATGAAATCTTAACATTGAAACACATGCCAATACGGCCGGGTTAACTTATAAAGTGCAATTTTAAATTTCCCGCGAAACTTCCGGTTGAAAACGTCTATGTATGATGACGTTTGCGCGTGACGTCGATGGTTGAAACGGAAGTATTTGGACACATTGTATCTCAATACAAACAGCTCTGTTTTCATCGCAAAATTCCACAGTATTGTGGACATCTGTGATGGTGAATCTTTTGCAATTTGTTTAATGAACAATGGAGACTGCAAAGAAGAAAGCTGTAGGTGGGATCGGTGTAAATAACCATTGATTGATTGATATTAGCGGCTGGCTGTAGCAACAAGACCAGGAGGACTTTGTCTTGGATAGCAGACGCGCTATCCGACGCTAGCCGCCGACCGCATCGATGATCGGGTGAAGTCCTTCGTCGCGCCGTCGATCGCTGGAACGCAGGTGAGCACGGGTGTTGATGAGCAGATGAGGGCTGGCGTTGGTGGAGCGCTAATGTTTTTATCATAGCTCTGACGAAGTTAAGTTAGCTTCAATGGCGTCGTTAGCAACAGCATTGCTAAGCTTCGACAGGCGGCACAGCATTAACCGTGTAGTTACAGGTCCAGTGTTTGGTTCGGTGTCTCCTGATTAAGGCTGAAACGACGCGTCGACGTCATCGGTTATGTAAATACGTCGACGCCGTTTTTGTGCGTCGACGCGTCGCATAATTACGTCACACTACCGTCATGGCGGAGCGCAAAGCAGACTGTGCGAGCGAGGGGAAAAACGCACGCCAAAAGTCGTCAAAAGTGTGGGAGTATTTCAATACACAGCCTAATAATGTTGTTGTATGCACACTGTGTCGAGCGGAAATGGCCTATCATAGCAGCACAACGGCTATGAACGAACATTTGAAAAGAAAACCATCAACCATCAACTAGTCAATCGTCCGCGTTAGCATACGTTGTCATCATTACACAAAAACATGAATGTGTCATTTGTATCTGCTAGGGGTGTAACGGTATGTGTTTTGTATTGAACCGTTTCGGTACGGGGATTTCGGTTCGGTACGGGGGTGTACCGAACGAGTTTCTAAGCTAAAGCTAACTTTAGCTGCTAAAGTCTTAACAAGTTGCTTTGCTCCTCTGCCTCTGTCTCAGCACGCAGCATTGTCCCACCCATACAACCATCTGATTGGTACACACGAAGCATTATCAGCCAATCAGCAGTGCGTATTCATAGCGCATGTAGTCAGCGCTTCAGCGTCGAGCAGATAGGTGTTTAGCAGGTGAGCATCAGGCAGCGGACTCTCCCCAAATGATAATAAACACCTCCCAGTCAACTACTAGTAACATCACTATGAGCCCGTTGACCTACTAGAAACTTAAACTGCAGCTCAGCTCGCTCGCAGTCCTGGTTTGAGGTGAAGGCTAATTACCTCTCAGTTCCAGCCACATCGACCCCTTCTGAGCGCCTATTTTCAGCTGCTGGGAATATTGTAAACAAGAAAAGAAGCAAAGCAAGTAGACATGCTAACCTTTCTTCATTACAACTGTTAGTCACTCACTGGAATGAGTAGAATTGGTTATTGTGTACTGTGTTGGACTGGATGTTTATTTTGCACATTTTAAAAGCAATACTTAATGTTTACAGTGCTCCAGAATATTTAGATTGGCACTTTTTTGTATTGGATGTTTATCTTTATTTTTGCACATTTTAGCAAATAAGCAATACTTTCACTTTTGTTGAAATGTTTACACTGTTGTTACAGAATATTTCGTTTTGCACTTTTTTGTATTGGATGTTTATCTTTATTTTTGCACATTTTAAAGCAAAATAAGCAAAACTTTTACTTTTTAAATGCTTATACTATTGCAGAATATTAAGATTTGCACTGGATGTTTACTTTTATATTTGCACATTAAAAAGCAAATAAGCTACTTTTAATTTTATTAAATGTTAAAAGTTTTAAATGTTTACATTGTTACAGAATATTTTGTCATGTTGTTGTCAATGTTGACTGAGTGGCCATACTTTTTTTTTTTGTAAATAAAAGCCATGCCTTTTGAAAAAACTGGCCTACTTTTATTTTTTCATCTTCATTTTAAATAAAATAAAATAAAAAATAATCGGTAAAAGGAAAAATAATCTATAGATGAATCGAAAAAATAATCTATAGATTAACCGATTAATCGTAAAAAATAATCATAGATTAATCGATAGAAAAATAATCGTTAGCTGCAGCCTTACTCCTGATAGTAGTATTGTGGATTTTCTGTCTATCCTTCCAGTCAGGGGCTTATTTATTTTGTTTCTATCTGCATTTAAGCACGATGCTATCATGTTAGCATCCGTAGCTAAAGTGCTTCATAGATGTATTGTCGGGGAGATAAAAGTCACTGTGAATGTCCATTTTGCGTTCTCGACTCTCATTTTCAAGAGGATATAGTATCCGAGGTGGTTTAAAATACAAATCCGTGATCCACAATAAAAAAAGGAGAAAGTGTGGAATCCAATAAGACCTTTTACCTAAGTTACGGTCAGAGCGAAAAAAGATACGTCCTGCACTGCACTCTAGTCCTTCACTCTCACGTTCCTCATCCACAAATCTTTCATCCTCGCTCAAATTAATGGGGTAATCGTCGCTTTCTCGGTCCGAATCGCTCTCGCTGCTGGTGTAAACAATGGGGAAATGTGAGGAGCCCTTCAACCTGCGACGTCACGCTACTTCCGGTACAGGCAAGGTTTTTTTTTATCAGCGACCAAAAGTTGCGAATTTTATCGTCGATGTCCTCTACTAAATCCTTTCAGCAAAAATATGGCAATATCACGAAATGATCAAGCATGACACATAGAATGGATCTGCTATCCCCGTTTAAATAAAACAATTTCATTTCAGTAGGCCTTTAAGTCGGGGTCCACCCATTCACAGTTTGGGTGGGCGGATAGAGCCAAATTGACTGTATGGCGATCGATATTAGTGTGAGGGGATCTGATTTTTGCAGTTCTCTTCGGTTAATTTCACAAATATCAGTGTGTTTTTTTATTGTGTCGTTCATATTTTTATATTTGCATAGTGTAATATTTTACTAACTGTTGACTCTATTCTGCTCAGGTAGCAGTAACAAAATACTTGTTTGAACGTGTTGATATTGTAATACTGCCTCATATTGTATATTTTGTTACTGTAGACCAGGGGTGCCAAAGTCAAGGCCCGCGGGCTGGAATGAATTGTCTATGGCCCCCCGGGATGATATTTGATTAGTATTAGAAGCGGCCCGCAGGCCACAGCCACCTGCTGCTGTTTTGCACACACCAATACTCCATCAGTGTTGCCGCTAGGAATTTTTAAAATGGGTTCCCAGGAACCCCATGAAGTCATAAAAATTGGGTCCCACAGTAAACTTTTGGGATCCCACTTTTTAGTAACCGTTTTGAAAACAAAATGATAAATGTATGCATTATTCTGTTATATCTCACATTCTTGTGTTTTGGAAAAAGGTTGTCATAAACTTCACTTAATTCATTAAAAAAAATACAAAAGAAAACACATTTTTATGCATATATTAATGTATTCAGTTATAAACATTCATTCACTTTCTTCTTTCCTTCACGGATCTAACCTTTACAGCTACCGGTATTTTTTTCTTTATTTTATTGTAATATTTAACACTTTATCCACCTGCTCCCAGTGCCACCCACACTGGTTTAAATGTAACTTAGATATTGGGTTTCCCTATGTAAAGCTATTTGAGTCACTAGAGAAAAGCACTATATAAATATAATTCACTTCACTTCACAATTGGTATCAGCAATACTGGCTGTGTTTACTTGACATCGGATTGACACCAAACTGTATCCCTCCTCCACAGCCATCTCTATGGTCATTTCATCTCTGACTGTCAGTGCAGAGTGCAGACACTCCTACTACACTTTTAATGCGGAAGAAGGAAACATGACAGATGCCTAATGACAAATAATGCCAATAAAGTTGCATAATTAAAAAAAAAAGTTAGCTCTAAACACGTGAGTGTGCATGGTGTGTTGAGACAATAAGACACTCAAACACGTCGATGCTGTACTTCCACTTTTGACAATGAATAGAATTGCTTTTAATTACACTGAGGCACGCAGTGTGCATCTATTTCTATTTGTATGTGACTTTCATCATTTCGCTGGGCTCTTACTTCATGATTGTGTCACATATGAATTGTATCGCTGTAAACAACGTGGTCAATATCACTCGCTATGGATCGGTTCTAAAGAACATGTCTTAATTGTGACTTAAATGGTAAAAACATGATCCAAGAGATCGTGAAGTCTTCATTTGGTCAGAGGTTTGTATCCGGCGCATGCCGATATGCGCCTTTTAATATGCTTATTTTTCCATCTTCCTGCTCCTATAAGCATGACAAAGCTTTCAGAGAAGCGTGATTTAAAAGGAAGTAAGATGAAGGAAAGATTACTTTAATTCACACTCATTATAATCTTGTTTTTACCAATTAGCTCAAAGTTAAGACATTCTTTAGAACCGATCCAAAGCGAGCGAGCGTGTCAGCTGGCTTCTGCTTGCACCAAACGTAGATGACTATGCTCACGTAGTTTACAGCAATGTAATGTTCATATGTGACACAATCATGAAGTAATAGCGCAGCAAAATGATGAAAGACATACAAAAAAAAGAGGTGCATGCAGACTGCATACCTCGGAATCAAATCCAGTCATCCCACCTAGTCACTAGAGGCAGGTGAGGCGGGGCCTCACCTGCCATCATGGAAAGAAAAAAAATGTAAAAAGAAAAAAAAAAAAAGAAATTGTTATATGTATTCAGTAATTATACTAGAAAGTTCTTTTCCATTTAACTTCACCAGTTTTAGATTATTTTTATTCAAAATCGCTGAATTTTCACATTTGCCGTTCAAATACTGAGAAGAGACGGTGCGGTGATCAGCAGCCAGTTGAGGCACTTGTGCCTCACCATGGATTGCGGACTCGGCTAACTGCTGGCCTGCTGTGCAGTGAGATCGTATTGCTATATGAATTATATTATACATTTCCATAGTTTAGTTAGCTGAGGTATATCATGTCCAGTGTATTTTGTCAACAACTGTATGTATGTAAAGTATTTATTGTGCTGAGCGATCATAAAACTGCTGCGAAGACGCACTATGGGAGGCTCGCAGTAACCCCGCCTCCTTGTGCCAAGCACCCCCACCGCAGAATGCACCGCCCGACGGGAGCGCCACGCCAACCAAAGCCCACACCCAAACCCTCCACGTGCAAGACCGAATCCACCCAAAAAAAGTCACTTAACAAGAAGCCAAAAAGTGCAAAAACAACAATGCTCGCGCCGGAGGAGCCGTGAACGAGTGCAGGGACACAACATTAGGTACACCTGCAGACTGCAGCACGGATTTCATATTTCATTCATTCACAACTCCTCCAACACGAACACCACTGTTCCCGCACTTATAAGTAAAGGTAAGACCATAACAATGTTTTTTTTAATTAAATGTGCTTTTTTGTGTGCTAGTTTGTATGTGTAAAGTTAAAGTTAGGTTAAAGTACCTATGATTGTCACACACACACACTAGGTGTGGTGAAATGTGTTCTCTGCATTTGACCCATCCCTTTGATCACCCCCTGGGAGGTGAGGGGAGCAGTGGGCAGCAGCGGTGCCGCGCCCGGGAATAATTTTGGTGATTTAACCCCCAATTCCAACCCTTGATGCTGAGTGCCAAGCAGGGAAGAATGCTGGTATGAGCTTTTAAACATAACTCGTTAACTGTTGCCAATCAAATGGTGAATAAGATACTCTTTAGGGCAGTGGTTCTCAAATGGGGGTACGCGTACCCCTGGGGGTACTTGAAGGTATGCCAAGGGGTACGTGAGATTTTTTTGGGAATATTCTAAAAATAGCAACAATTCAAAAATCCTTTATAAATATATTTATTGAATAATACTTCAACAAAATATGAATGTAAGTTCATAAACTGAACATCAAATCAAGTAGGCTATTCCATTAATTACCATAAACCCAGAGTTTCCCCCATGCCATGATGGTTTGACCCTCACCAAAATGTCTGTCAAAAAGAACTGTGAAAAGAAATGCAACAATGCAATATTCAGTGTTGACAGCTAGATTTTTTGTGGACATGTTCCATAAATATTGATGTTAAAGATTTATTTTTTTGTGTAGAAATGTTTAGAATTAAGTTCATGAATCCCGATGGATCTCTATTACAATCCCCAAAGAGGGCACTTTAAGTTGATGATTACTTCCATGTGTAGAAATCTTTATTTATAATTGAATCACTTGTTTATTTTTCAACAAGTTTTTAGTTATTTGTATATCTTTTTTTCCCAAATAGTTTAAGAAAGACCACTACAAATGAGCAATATTTAGCACAGTTATACAATTTAATAAATCAGAAACTGATGACATAGTGCTGTATTTTACTTCTTTATCTCTTTTTTTCAACCAAAAATGCTTTGCTCTGATTAGGGGGTACTTGAATAAAAAAAAATGTTCACAGGGGGTACATCACTGAAAAAAGGTTGAGAACCACTGCTTCAGGGTTCATATGTTTGCAAATCTGACTGTGATGAAGTCAGTGCCTCACCAGTCATGAACCTCACCGCACGTCATTGGCCTTTAGTGATGTCCGACTTCAATGATTACCTCTCAAAATACCATAATTTGTCATCACATGACCATTGCTGGAGAAATACTATACAGAAACACATTTACGCCCTAATGAGCATTGAATCACCACCAACAGTGTACAAAACGGGTTATTTTGTGGCGCATTTAAAAATCAATAAACCCGCATCATCCATTTTCTACCGCTTATTCCCTTTTGGGGTCGCGGGGCACACCAGATTATCTCACGGCACGCTAGTGTGCCGCGGCACAGTGGTTGAAAAACACTGCGCTAGACAAAGCTCAAACTAAATCTTGTTGACATGTATGACTTGAGTGTTATCATGACAATGACAATAAAGAAATTGAATGATTGATTGATTAACTAAGAAAGTGTCTGCACTGAGAGGCAGCGATGTGGGCGCGGCTTTGTGGCTGAGAGGCGTCGGATTGGTGGAATATTGACATCCTATAAACATTAATTTTTACACTCGGCGAGAGACTAAGGGCTCATATTTAGATTTACATTTAGGTTTAGATTTAACATTTAGAGCTCACATAAGATTTATTTTTAACATTTAAGTTTTAATCTAACTTTTATTGTAGCAACATTTGCAAACGTGTATCTCAATCTGTGCAATCAACCCGAGTGTGTGTAATCACATCCGCGTACATGTGTTTAAAGTTGTCTGTCTGTCCGTAATCAAAATTGCGTGAAGAAAGAACCCCCGATAAGCTGTCTCAGGGGCGTCACTAGGTTTGAAAAACAGGGGGTTCCTGTGATTTTACATTTCCGGCACTGTATTAGAATTACACAACAAACACTGAATACATCTAAATGGTTAAAAGTGGAAGTGTAAGAAAGCTTCAGTCATCTTTAGTAAGCATGAGATAGCCCATACACATGAGGACAATGTTGTTGCATGGAAAAGCTAGCAGGCAACTTGCAAACAGGGAAACGTTGCACAGATGATAGCAGTGTAAACAAACTTGCACAGCACTACAGTTGACATGAAAACAGAGGAGGTTCTGGTGGAAATAAACTTTCTTGCCTGGAAAACAGGGACTGGATGTCCACCCACTGGATATGTTGTCTGTGCACAACCTCTTTAATTCAGAATTTTTGCACCTGCAAGATTTTTTTTTTGCTCACAACTTGTTACGGTATTAGAATTACACAGCAAATACTGAAGAAATCGAAATGGTTGAAATTTAATATTTTTAGTTCCCTGTTATTACTGTAATGGTAATTTAATGCATTTAGACCACACGTGTCAAATTCCAAGGCCCACAGGCCACACCTGGCCAGTATGGATGGGTGATATGGACTATCACAATAACCTGCAATTTATAGTGGAAACGATAAAAAACACCCATAGAACTCCATCTTTTTGACTACGAGTCTATCAGTGCATCCAGTCTTGAGAGCCTCCAAAACACTACTCTAAAATAACACTAATACTATTAAATGACATCAATTAAGTTTGAGTTGCACTCCTCTACTGCAAATCTGTAGTAGTGTGATTTGCTTATCATACAGCATGGAAGTTATTTTTCAGTCAGCAATATTATAGATATTATAAGTTTTATATTACATATCAATCAGATAGTTATGATACAACCTAAGTGGGAACTCTCCCGCGCTCTGGTCGCACAAAGGCGAATAATGATGACGCTTATCATAAGCGTCATCGTTATTCACCAAAATAGACAGAAACTAAATAAATAGTTGACAAATTAGCAGAAACAAGCGAAAATAATTTAGGAACTCGCGTCAATAAATGTTCCACCACTGATGGTATGTATTTTTTAATTTTTTTTGTGTGTCATAAAGAAATACAATCATGTGTGCTTACGGACTGTATCCCTGCAGACTGTATTGATCTATATTGATATATAATATAGGAACCAGAAATATTAACAGAAAGAAACAACCCTTTTGTGTGAATGAGTGTGAATGGGGGAGGGAGGTTTTTTGGGTTGGTGCACTAATTGTAAGTGTATCTTGTGTTTTTTATGTTGATTTAATAAAAAACGTTTTTATTTATTTATTTTATTTATTTTTTTTACACTTCTTGTGCGGCCCGGTACCAATGGATCTATGGACCGGTACCGGGCCGCAGCCCGGTGGTTGGGGACCACTGCTTTACACCACTGCATCCGACGCTTTGCATTGGACTTGATGTATGGCTTAGATCAAGCTGCTCGGCCATGGAAACCCATTCCATGAAGCTCTCTGCGTACCGTACGTGGGCTAATTGGAAGGTCACATGAAGTTTGGAGCTCTGTAGCAACTGACTGTGCAGAAAGTCTTTGCACTATACGCTTCAGCATCCGCTGACCCCTCTCTGTCAGTTTATGTGGCCTATCACTTTGTGGCTGACTTGCTGTTGTTCCAAAACTCTTCCATTTTCTTATAATAAAGCCAACAGTTGACTTTGGAATATTTAAGAGCGAGGAAATTTCACGACTGGATTTGTTGCATAGGTGGCATCCTATGGCAGTTCCTGAGAGTGGCCCATTCTTTCATAAATGTTTGTAGAAACAGTCTTCATGCCCAAGTGCTTGATTTTATACACGCCAAGCGATTAAGTCACCTGATTCTGATCATTTGGATGGGTGGCCAAATACTTTTGGCAATAAAGTGTATATCTGAAAAGGCTGCCCACACATGCAGGAGCTCAAATACGGCGAGTGAAATGTTATGTACTTCGGTATTATTGATATAATATAGTTGTAAGCAGGCTGAAAAGTTAACAATTATAATTTAATTTTACAAGAAATGTTTTGCTTTGGCTGTAAATTGTCTTGTTTCTGGATGATCAGATTCCCGTCCCATAGAAGGATGGCAAGACTGTAACCAGAGACCTCATCACGCAGCGGGATTCACGCTCATAGAAAAAATCTTGAGAGCAGTGGTGAAGAAATTAAGAGCAGACAGAGACCCCGGCCCATTCAGGGCAGCTGCCATTTTAACCCTTCATCCAGGACCACAGTAAGTGCATGAAATTAAGCATTACATCTGAGAAAAGTGAGTTAACTGAGAAAAATGTGACTGTTTTTTTACATTCGGTACCTCTATACAAAACAGGACAAACGGCTTAAAATAATACCAAAGTTAAAACATACAGCAGCCTTGCCAACTATGGAGCCAGAACACTGCCATTAATTTGGTGTGGAAAAAAACTTTTGAAATTCTAAAAAAAAGTTTCATTGGCATCGAAACAAGTTTTGGCAACAAACAAATACAAACATAAAAGAAATACCATATTTTAGGCAGGTGTTTTTGATGCCGATATACTTTTTTTTCACTTTTGTTTTTAAGTTATTGAAAGGTTTTTATTATCGCTTCTCTTGACGGTTTTGTTTCTTTACTTTACGGCATACTTGCCAACCCTCCCGAATTTTCCGGGAGACTCCCGAAATTCAGCGCCTCTCCCGAAAACCTCCCGGGACAAATATTCTCCCGAAAATCTCCCGATTTTCAGCATGGAGCCCCCTCCAGCTCCATGCGGACCTGAGTGAGGACAGCCTTTTTTCACGTCCGCTTTCCCACGATATTAACAGCGTGCCTGCCCAATCACGTTATTCCAAACGAGGCGTCCGGCATACCGCAGATGAGCATGGTGCGGATGGAGGAGATCTTCTCTGCGTCCGTGTTGGCACACACGTTGACAAAGCCGACGATGGTCAGACTGCTGAGGGTGAAGTAGAGGGCGGCGATGTACGAGCTGCGCACCGACGGGCCGCCGACCGTGTTGTTGACGTGGGGCAGTGGTCCCCAACAACCGGTGCGTGGATCGATTGGTACCAGGCCGCACAAGAATTTATTTTTTTATTAAATCAACATAAAAAACACAAGATACACTTACAATTAGTGCACCAACCCAAAAAACCTCCCTCCCCGTTTACACTCATTCACACTCATTCATACAAAAGGGTTGTTTCTTTCTGTTATTAATATTTCTGGTTCCTACATTATATATCAATATAGATCAATACAGTCTGCAGGGATACAGTCCGTAAGCACATGATTGTATTTTTTTTATTAACCTCCGTCTGACAAAATTTCAAGCGCAGTTACAAAAAGGTTGGGGACCACTGACGTAGGGCATCTCCAGGCGTTTGCCCAGCTCGTGGAGCCATCCTTGGGGAAGAGACGGGAGGACAACAGGGTTTTTGAGACTTTATTAGTAGGTTGCACAGTGAAGTACATATTCCGTACAATTGACCACTAAATGGTAACACCCGAATAAGTTTTTCAACTTGTTTAAGTCGGGGTCCACTTAAATTGATTCATGATACAGATATATACTATCATATATACTATCATCATAATACAGTCATCACACAAGATAATCACATTGAATTATTTACATTATTTACAATCAGGAGTGTGGAGGGGGGGTGGGGATATGGACATCAAGTAGTGGACATAGAGAGATAGAGAGAGAGAGAGAGGGATCAGAAGGCATAAGAAAAAGAATCTGCATTTGATTGTTTACATTTGATTATTAGCAATCCGGGGAGGGTGTTAGTTTAGGGTTGTAGCTGCCTGGAGGTGAACTTTTATAGCGGTTTTGAAGGAGGATAGAGATGCCCTTTCTTTTATACCTGTTGGGAGCGCATTCCACATTGATGTGGCATAGAAAGAGAATGAGTTAAGACCTTTGTTAGTTCGGAATCTGGGTTTAACGTGGTTAGTGGAGCACCCCCTGGTGTTGTGGTTATGGCGGTCATTTACGTTAAGGAAGTAGTTTGACATGTACTTCGGTATCAGGGAGGTGTAGCGGATTTTATAGACTAGGCTCAGTGCAAGTTGTTTAACTCTGTCCTCCACCTTGAGCCAGCCCACTTTAGAGAAGTGGGTAGGAGTGAGGTGGGATCTGGGGTGGAGGTCTAGCAGTAACCTGACTAGCTTGTTCTGAGATGTTTGGAGTTTAGATTTGAGGGTTTTGGAGGTGCTAAGAACTAAATCATCCAGACTAGAGATAAATTGTATTACTATGTTTATCTTACCTAAAAATAAATATATTTATTAATAAAAAATAAAAATAAAAACTAAATACATTTTTACTATATTTTGCTAAAAACATCCAAATTAATTATATTTTTATTTGTATTTTTTCTGACTCATTACATCCAGCCATATAATTATACAATAGAATAAACATATTTGAAATAATGTTAAATGATCATAATTCATTTAAAATGACCATATTTAATTATTAAAATAATTGCTTGTTTATCAACAACTTTAGCATTTTATTTATTACATTTTGAAGCTCTCAGAAGCCAAGTTATGTTATATTCCTTAAGATTTATTTATGCAAGTTTGAAGTATCAATGATCTAAACAGTTTTGTTTGGAGATTTTCAGGATATATATATATATATATATATATATATATATATATATATATATATATATAATGTATGAAATACTTGACTTGGTGAATTCTAGCTGTAAATTTACTTCTCCCCTCTTAACCACGCCCCCGACCACCCACCTCCCGATATCAGAGGTCTCAAGGTTGGCAAGTATGCTTTACGGTTTCAAACTAAAGGCGGGCACCTGTGGGCGGGGCTTACAAGTTTACCCGAAAGCAGTTTTACTGGACTTGGGCCTGCAAGTAAAACACAGTAGAAGACGAGAAGAGGACCAAGGGCATCTAAATTAAGTTACAAAAGCTTCAAAACATGAAATTATGATGCAAAAGTGTTTTTTGACATTTATCTTGAGTTGGAAGCATGGAATTGTCCAAAATGTTTCGGTATCCTGGAGCATTCTAAGTTCCTTTCACTGGAACTAAGGGGCCAAGCCCAACTCCTGAAAGACAACCCAACACCATAATTCCTCCTCCACCAAAATTCACTCGGCACAATGCAGTCCGAAATGTAGCGTTCTCCTGGCAACCTCCAAACCCAGACTCGTCCATCAGATTGCCAGATGGAAAAGTGTGATTCATCACTCCAGAGAAGGCGTCTCCATTGCTCTAGAGTCCAGTGACGACGTGCTTCACACCAGTGGTCCCCAACCTTTTTGTAGCCGCGGACCGGCCAACGCTTCAAAATTTGTCCCACGGACCGGGGGGTGAGGATGGGGGTTGGGAAGGGGGGTATGGTATGTATTTTTTTTTTTGTCATAAAGAAATACAATCATGTGTGCTTACGGACTGTATCCCTGCAGACTGTATTGATCTATATTGATATATAATGTAGGAACCAGAAATATTAATAACAGAAAGAAACAACCCTTTTGTGTGAATGAGTGTGAATGGGGGAGGGAGGTTTTTTGGGTTGGTGCACTAATTGTAAGTATATCTTGTGTTTTGTATGTTGATTTAATAAAAAAAAAATTATATATATTTTTTTACATTTCTTGTGCAGCCCGGCACCAATCGATCCACGGACCGGTACCTGGTGGTTGGGGACCACTGCTTTACACCACTGCATCCGACGCTTTGGTGATGTATGGCTTAGATGCAGCTGCTCGGCCCTGGAAACCCATTCCATGAAGCTCTCTGCGTACTGTACGTGGGCTAATTGGAAGGTCACATGAAATTAGGAGCTCTGTAGCAACTGACTGTGCAGAAAGTTGGCGACCTCTTTGCACTATGCGCTTCAGCATCCGCTGACCGCCCCTCTGTCAGTTTACGTGGCCTACCATTTTGTGGCTGAGTTGCTGTTGTTCCAAAACTCTTCCATTTTCTTATAATAAAGCAAACCGTTGACTTTGGAATATTTAGGAGCGAGGAAATTTCACGACTGGATTTGTTGCACGGGTGGCATCTTATGACAGTTCCACGCTGGAAATCACTGAGCTCCTGAGAGCGACCCATTCTTTCACAAATGTTTGTAAAAACAATTTCCATCCAATCAAGTGCTTGATTTTATACACCTGTGGCCAGGCCAAGTGATTAGGACACCTGATTCTGATTAGGATGGATGGCCAAATACTTTTGGCAATATAGCGTATTTTAAAAAGTGGCATAAATAAAATATTGTCCCCACAGTATGACTTGCACTGGTTGAATAGTTTGTTCACATACATGCTTTATATTATATACTGTAATAGCCATATATTGTTTTTGTAGTCCAACACTTACTATATTAACCACTTAGGAAATGTTTTTTCGTTACAGTCGCTAACTTCCATTATCCAGTTACAAACTTAACGGACTGTGAGTCCGTTAACACTGAAAAATAATTGCAAACAGTAAATAATGAACACACCATTTCCGGTAAGTGCAGATACTTTTTAAAATGCGTAAGTCTTTACACAGCACACATGGGACATACGTATTGAAGTGCACGATATACATATTCGCAAGTGTTTCTCCGAGAAATATTTCAACTTTATACGGGTTTCGCCTCCGTGAAAGCACCTATCAGTCAACATGTTGGTCTTCTAACACCTAGTTTTTTTTTGATTGATTGAAACTTGTATTAGTAGATTGCACAGTACAGTATACATATTCCGTACAATTGACCACTAAATGGTAACACCCGAATAAGTTTTTCAACTTGTTTAAGTCGGGGTCGACACGTTAATCAATTCATGGTAAAAGTAGTTTCTACTGCAAACAGCAAACATTAAAAGTGTACTTACCTCCCCGGACGCCTGAGCCTGGGTATTGAGTGACGCTCCTCTCTTCAGCACGAGTAGAGACTAGGCCCCAGGTCGAACAATCACACCTGAACTAGTCCCAGCTGATCTTGGCGCTGTGACGTCATCAATGACTGCGCATTATCTGCTCAATGACGTCAGTGCCTTTCAAATGCTGCGTTGACTATTACACCATTATACACTTCACTTTTTTATCTCCGCCAAGGAGCCTGTGTTTGTTAGCACCATCACACAAATTAAAACCCTAATCAAGGGGGCGGGGCGACAGAGACCAAATTTCATCCTACATTTGTTTTCTTGATCTTTTATTAACAATTTGTATTTGACAAACCTTAATTTATCATTTCTTTTAACTTTAATGTCAGTCAGGCATACAGTATACTGTAGCCCTCACATTTCAGCAACAACTTTATGAAAGTATGTTTTCTGACAGAACACTAAAAAAGTAAACTTACATATACTTAGAGTAGTCAGTGTACAGCTTGCATAGCAGTATATATACTTTGGACACTTGTGTTGCCAGCTGTGTTGACTCATTTTCAGTGTAGTCTATTTATACACGCTGTGCACATACTACTCCCAAGTATATACACGTTTTCCTCTCTATAGCATTGTGCCTTAAGAGATCATACTTCTTGCTAAAATGTGTGGCATGTATGCGACTGTTGCACTCATGTTTCCTACTGAAGTACTTACTATGTTGTAGCAAAGATGTCCCTTATGTGGATTGACACTACATCACAATAATGACACGTTACAACAGTAACACATTCATTTTAAGGTTGACGTCGTTAAGCCTTGGCGCTGGTGGCCTGTCCGCTTTGTTGCAGTTGCTGGCTCTTCACGTTCATGACTTCTATCACAGCTGCAAGATACAAAAGACCAGTTAAAAAATTAGGCTTGTCCCTAAACCACTCTGATGAGATACCGATATTGGAGCCTGGCGCATTGACTGATAGCAACATTAATCCGATACAATGTCAGCACGAATCATAATACACATTTTTATTATTTTGTAGTGTGATATGTTTGAAAGGGTTGATCAAGTGAAATTACTCCAAGAACAATTGTAGGTATGGAAAGAAACAACCTTATGACAGATGTATGCTTTTGAAGTGTTTTAGTGACATCTAGTGGCCGCAATTATTTATTAAGTTAACCTCATGATGCAGTAAATTGAATGATAAGCACATTGGTTACTAGATATTTTTTAATACGCTTCTGCCTTGGAGATTTTGTATGTGTAAGTAATATGCAACTATAATAACTTGATACTTGTTTGTATTAACAAATGATGGCTTAACACTAAATATTGTTCAATCAAAGACACTTTTTACCATACTTGCCAACTCTCCCGATTTTCCCGGGAGACTCCCAAATTTCAGTGCCCCTCCCGAAAATCTCCCGGGGCAACTATTCTCCCGATTTCCACCCGGACAACAATATTGGGGGCGTGCCTTAAAAGGCACTGCCTTTAGCGTCCTCTCTCACCTGAAAAGGAGACCAGGGTTTCCCACACATTCATTTATTTGTGGCGGCCCGCCACGAAAGAATTACGTCCGTCACAAATTAAAAAAAAAAAAAATTTAAAAAAAATTATTATTTTTTTTTTTGGTCCTCTCCAGCTTCTCAGGCAAATCATATAGTTGATGTAGATGCCCATATCGGCTGTTCAGATTTACTCTACAAAAGAGAAGTGTAGGATACTTCTCTTGTTGCCTTATTTGTATTTGACTTTATTAAATGTATTTATATTAGAAACACAACATGTGTATATAACAAAGGGTGCAAAGTCTGCAGGCAGTAGGAAACACATGGTTAAGTGTAGGGAGTAAAACTGATGGCAGTCTAAAGTTCAAGATTTTTGGAGCTCTGTTCAGTGGATCAGATGTTTGATGAAGCTCTGTGTCTATCTACCACCACTACTGTTTTCTGTTTATTTGTTACTGACTGTGGCAGGACACCTCTGCCTCTGTTTCACTTTATGTTGCTGGTAAATGATATGGTTGTAGTAGTAGGCTAAAGTTAAATTATTTAGTATGCACTAATTAAAGGGGCAGAGCTTTGAGACATTTTAGCTTTTATATTTTATAAGATATATTTTTTGTAAGAACCACAATTAATAAATATATTTCAGTGAATAACTTATTGTTCAAATCTGTATATAAATATGTACATAAAGTGTTGTAATTATATTGTAAAATGGATGGATGGATGGACGTTTAAAACAAAACTGTTATTAATTAGTAAGTATACATTTTTTGAGCCTTTTTAGAGAAAATCAAATCATTGTAGTAAATTATGCAAATTACTCGATTATGTCATGGTGACCACGCCCATAGCCACGCCCCCACCACCACAGGTATCTTGGCAGTTAATGGGAAACACTGGAGACTATTATATGTCTCCGTTATCCATAGGTTTATCTATAACCCATAAAGTAGGCAGGCACGGAGCCATTTCTCAGCGTGTGTTTATTCCAGCCGGCACGTTAATACACTGACACACAACATCCGGATTCCCATCATGCCTTGCTTCAAAACTACGGCAAGTAGTAATGTCCAAAAACATAAGAGACGAAGCAGAAGACCGAAGAAGAGACATGGCGACGACGAGTAAGAAGAAGTACGCTTGCAAATTCCAAAATGATTGGAAAAAATAATTTTAGTTCAACCAGGACAGCTCGAAGGAGAAGGGGTATGAATGATGTCTGCAAATTTTGTAGATCAGACTTCTCCATTGAACACGGTGGCCGAACGGATATACTCATTCATGAACGGATTATTTATATATATTTATATAAGAAATACTTGAATGTTATCAATGAACTCTTTTATCTCTATCCTTTTGTTGTGGGCATTCATCCTACGCTGTTGCTATTTCTAACAAAGTAGCGTACAGTTGTAACTTAAATCTGTCAGTCTTGCTATGGAAGCATACATGTGTTTTTTTGCTGATATCAATATCGGATCAAGTCACCCTCATTAAAAATGATCCAAATCATGGAATATGACCCTGACCAAGTCAGCTATAGATGTTCTTTCTCATATGCATGCAAAATAGCAGCATCTGAATTGTTGAAGTGAAGAATGTCATACCTTGTTTCATGGCATGTTTTTCCTGAAGGGCGGGCTGAATTTTCTCAATCTGCTTTGTGAGGAAATCTATTTTACGCTTGAAGAACGTCTTTGAATCAGATACATTCTACATTGGAGAGACACGGACACAGGCATAACTCAGTTTGACATATTTGGACAAAGTGTGAATATAAACTGGCCTGCTTACCTTTTCAACATAATATCCTGTGCCCACATCCACTAAGACATGCTCCACATCATTTAACGTTCCAGGCACGTACATCTATAAACACTTAAGGACAATGCATCTCAAAGAAACAATGTAAAACAACATCAGAAAGCATGATTAGAAATGCGTGGTTGACCGTGGGGTTTCAACGTTAAAGTGGAGAACGCCAGCAAGGTTTAAAGAAGGTCAAGCCAGCTCATTCCAGAGGCTTTTAAAATTATATTGATCTAGGAATGTAACAATAAATGGTATCATTCTAAACCACGGTGAAACGCCCCATGGTTAGTATCGCCATTTTAAATTAAAAATATCAAAAAATTGTAATTAAGGACCCTTTCATAAACACTGCTCATTTACTGGAGACGCAAACTACCACTCTTGC
Source organism: Entelurus aequoreus (assembly GCF_033978785.1). Taxonomy (NCBI): domain Eukaryota; kingdom Metazoa; phylum Chordata; class Actinopteri; order Syngnathiformes; family Syngnathidae; genus Entelurus; species Entelurus aequoreus. Next base: position 34,130,201 of record NC_084731.1, read on the forward strand.
TTATTAAATGAATAGGTGACATTGACGTCCTTCTTTAAAATACAACTGCCCCGAATCTAAACTTGTACAAACACATTGGTGTCTGAGCAACTAAGATACTCATTTGTGCATAATAAACCTACAGGCCGCTCTCTTAGAGAGATCGAGGGATACTCGAAGCAATATGACAACAGGAAGTGAATTTGTGCGACGTCACATAAACCGAATGACACGTTTTTCTTTATCATAAAAAAAACAAACACTAACACTTTTACAAATTAAAACGGAATAAGATAAACATATTTAAACACTCAAATAAAAATGATATGGCACCTAAGTATCCAGAATAATATTAAATAACAAACTTCTTCTGTGAAGAAAGTATATTGTGTGGCTATTTATTTATTGTATTACATTTTTTTATTAAACTTGATAAGTATTTTTTGAACATGTTCAGCAATACCGTGATAATTTTGGTGAAAATACTGGGATATGAAAAGTTATATATAATATAGCAGTAAACAATACCGAGCAGGGTATTTATGAGATGCGGCTTGTTCAAGGCGAGGCAAGTTGCCATATATGGACTTCCTACAACTGTGAGGTGAGAAATTCATTAGATCTTGTGAAAGTCTTGTAAAATGTACCTATATAATTGTTAATTAAATTGAGGAGGAGCAGCAACAAAATGAAAGCGAAAATAATCTAAGGGTGACCCATTGACCAAAACCAAATTTTCCTTTTTATCGGTACCTGCTTTTGTGAATTTAGTATCTGCATAAGTTGAGAACATTTGAAATCAAACCATGGAGGAATTGCAGATCTATTTATAAATCATTATAATAATCTTCCCTTCCTTCATACTTTCTCCAAACGAGCCGTTTGAAATTTGCTCGGTCCTGTGACGTTTTCTGCCCTGTGACGTCAGCGGATATCTCCATATATGGTAGAGATTTACCCGTAGTCTGCGATGTAGTCAAAAGCTCCTTATTTCTGGCTATCCTCTTGTTGGTGTCGACACCAAGAAGTTTCACAGACAAGATAAAGTTGATTTTATTTTGTATTTCCAATTACTGTAAGGTAGGGAGATTTGTGATTTTAAATTGAGTGCAACACCGGGCATACAATGAGGACAATGCACTTGTTATTTTGGCTTTGTTATTAAATGAATATGAAGTTGTTCTGTCATCACCTTATGTTTTTTTTATATATAGTTATGTATAGAGATTTATATAGTCTTCATAGTGTACCTACTACTTTTACTAAAATATGGACTTTTGTCGAGTCTGGCACCCATTAGTCATGTTTACAATGTCTCTTACTGGGAAATTTTCTTCAATACACAAACTTTTCTATTTACAAACCCTGTTCAAGAACCATTTATGTTCATAATTTGAAGTTCAACAGTACATGCAAGAGGGATATGATTTCACTGGTCTTTAAAAAGTAAAATACAATTTATATAGGGTGCTAAAAATAAAACAAACCTGGTTTTACCCGAATGGATGTAATAATTCAGATGTTTTAAGTGCATGTGTTTGTAGTGACTGGTGAACATTAGGCACACATGAAAATGAACTGCAAAACTCACTCAAGGATACAGAACTTGTAAGGGGAACCAGTAGTTCTTTCCCTATAACGACACAAGACAAGTTAGTTTTACAGATTTTTAAAATAAACAACTTCAAGAATAGGATACTGTGGAATATTTGTCAACATGTGAAATGCTTATTTTATTGTTACGGAAGGTTTCATTTAAGTCCTAATAAAAAAATTTAAATAAAAGATTGCTTACCTTGGTTGTTTTTATTTAGCGCATTCAAACTGTCTTTTGCTTCAACATATTTGGTCTGGACGACTTTGAGCTGGCCTATTGAGGATGTCAGGAACTCAATCTCCTGCAAAACAATGTTACGATGAAATATTTGATGTGTTATAGAATTTGTATGGACTGGGGGTCAGCAACCCGTGGCTCTCTTTAGTGCCGCCCAAGTGGCTCCCTGGAGAATTTTTAAAAAAAGGATTGAAAATGGAAAAAGATTGGGGAAAAATACAAACAAACGAAACAGTTCGTTTACATGTAAAAACTTCCACTCCTTTGTCTCATTTTGTCCACCAAAAGTTGTATGCTGTGCGTGGATGCACAAAGGTTGTTGGAGCACTAATCAGGCATATTTGGTCAGAGCATGACTGCAAGCTAATCGATGCTAACATGCTATTTAAGCTAGCTGTATGTACACATTGCATTATTACGCCTCGTGTGTAGGTATATTTGCGCTCATTTAATTTCCTTTACTTTTATCCTCTTTGTATATAATTTAGTTTTGTATGTCTCATGACACATTATCTGTATGTAATATTGGCTGCATTTCTGATAGTGATTTTGTTGTTTGTGTGCCATATTGTTCCAGACCACAGCAAACATTTAACCTGACTTTCGCCAGATCTTTGTAGTTCGCTGAGCTCCACACAAGGATCTGGGACTTCTCAATAGGAGATGTATTTCAGAAGGCGGGGCCTTGTAAAAAAAAATCATTTTATGTGATTGGATAAACCACTTGTCTGTTATCTTGAATGACGTGCTACTCCAACCGCTCACATTGAAATCAACCCGTGACGCTGGGAAATCCAAAACAGAACAGCCGACATACTGGATAACGACAGAATAGTTAAAAAACTTTTGCTGAAACAATGCAGCAATGTCAGTAGACGATCAATGTTCGACAAAACAGTTGCAATAGCAAAATCAATGTGAGCACACGCCTCCTCGATCCTGATTGGTTCATTATTTTTTGCTATCATGAAGGAGTTTGCATAGGCCTCGATTTCAGATCCTTGTGTGGAGCTCGGCGAACTACAAGGCTCTGGCGAGAGTCAGGTTAGCAAACATTACCTAGCTTACCAAAGATTGTAATACATCTATTAACAGAAGACTGCCAGCCGTTTCCTTTAACTTGGACACACACATATATACCTTTGACCATTTAAAGCCAGTAATTTCAAGGAGTTCTCACCTGAGTAACCTCTGATTTACTAATGGTTTTTAATTAGGGATGTCAGATATCGGACTGCCGATATTATCGGCCGATAAATGCTTTAAAATGTAATATCGGAAATTATCGGTTTCAAAAAGTAAAATTTATGACTTTTTAAAATGCCACTGTCTACACGTACTTAGGGAGAAGTACAGAGCGCCAATAAACCTTAAAGGCACTGCCTTTGCGTGCCGGCCCAGTCACATATCTACGGCTTTTCTCACACACACACACACACACACACACACACACACACACACACACACACACACACACACACACACACACACACACACACACACACACACACACACACACACACACACACACACACACACACACACACACACACACACACACAAATGCAAGGCATACTTGGTCATCAGCCATACAGGTCACACTGAGGCCGGCTTTATAAACAACTTTAACACTGTTACAAATATGTGCCACACTGTGAACCCACACCAAACAAGAATGACAAAACACATTTCGGCAGAACATCCGCACCGTAACACAACAGAACAAATACCCAGAACCCCTTGCAGCATTAACTCTTCCGGGACGCTACAAATGTTATTTTGTCTGTGCTCGACAAAAGAAAAGTATTGAGGATTTCTCCTTGTTAAAAAAATCGACTCTTGGCTTCGCCTTGATGTCTTGTTAGTTGTTATGATAGTAGCGTTTATGTGTGTGCGTGTGGCCCTTTAAATGACAGCATGTGAGGTGAATGACGTCAGTGAGTGAGTGGGCGAGAGAAGTGAGCGACCGGCGACAGTGAGTGCTTGCAGGTGCTCTCTCTAGCTTGCTGGAGGGCTGCGTCCAATAAAGTCACAAAGTTGCAACAAACCGCCGGCCTCGTCATTCACCCTCAGCTGTAAAGACCACTTCCGGGTAAAGTGAAGGTTGTTAGCCCCGAAGGAACGTCTCCCCTGTGCCCCTCAACTACGGTATGGGAGTCTCCCCCCCCCCGCCCCCACCCACACAAAGCACGTACGCCTCTTATTTTCCACCGCAGCGCTGCCACAAAACACACTCAGATCTTCAGTTTCAAGCAGATACTACATAAAAAATAAAGTAAAATAACGCAGTAACGGTAACTGAGTTACTGAATATAAAAAATAACGCGTTAGATTACTAGTTACCGCCGAAACTAACGGCGTTACAGTCCCAACACTGGGTATCGGTAATTAAGAGTTGGACAATATCGGATATCGGCAAAAAAGCCATTATCGGACATCTCTATTTCTAATGTTGTAAAAATGTGTAGAAGAAATATCAAATTTCAACATTTCTGTCAACAAAGATTTGCTTCAGCCTGCGACAGTCATTAGACACTTCAGTCATGTGTTGCCTTCATTATAAGACATATATACGGCTTTTAATTTTTTGCAGCTCCAGATTAGATTTTTGGTCCAATACGGCTCTTTCAACGTTCTGGGTTGCCGACGCCTGGTTTAGCCCATGTTGACATGCAATGGTTAGCTTCACGCTAACGTTGTCAAGCAGCATGCGCACACTACTTCGACAAACATTCTATCAATGTTCACAGTTTGCATTTGAGTAGTTATTGAAAGCAATAAAACTTCAGCCAAGATAAAATCGACATAAAAAAGAGATTTACCTGATCTAATTGGCTTTTTAGACCCTCAAGCTGAGGCATAGACAAGTCCGCGAGATTCACTGCCATGTTGGGAGTGACGCCGAGTCATCTGCTTCCGGCTCAGGAAGCGCATTAAAGGCAATGTAAAAGGTCGCCCCCTAGTGGGCGGTATATTATTACATCAGGTTACACAATGCTTTTTGTATACGCGTCAAAATGAATTAAAATAGCTTTATTTTCTTAAAAATGCATACAAGTCAATGCGTACTAAAAGCCCGTAGACTGCAATAACTGGCAGTTACCCATGCAGAAAATAAGTAACAAAAATTTAGGATTATAATAGAATTTATGGCAAAGTATTACAACACTGAAATGAATGTCTGCAAAGCACTCAGACTTAAGCCAACTACTGTTAACAACAGATATGTTTGTTATGGCAGGCCAGCACACAAAACATATCGGCTGTGTCTCTGAGCTGCAGCTAGTTGAGAACGGTTACTGAAGATGGATTGGCAGGCCATAGACGACAGGTGCAGCTCCAATCAGGTATTTCAAATTTGTGGCTTGCCGTGAAGGACCAATGTAGTCCAGCAGGGCACTTCCCGACTTAGAAGAAAACCAGGATTCCAGCAAGGCTTGGGCGAAGCGGTCGATATCCCGATCAGTTACATCCCACAGATTTCCCAAAAGAAAGGGACTATGGAATAAAATAAAGTCAAAACATATGTATCAGAAGTTTTACACAACTGAACCTAAAATGTTCAAAAAGGTCATTAAAAAAAACCCTATATCTTACCAGCCCGCTATGAGGTAATTGAGGATAATGCCTTGTCCCTCCTGATCTCCCCGCACAGCCAGAGCGGCGCTGCTGCAACCGATCAGCAGAGAGGCGGCTCTTATTGGTCGCTTCAGGACTGCATGGCTGCCAAGGAAGCGTGCGCCTGCACCGTGACCCATAAAACTGACGTGTCCAGAGGTGCAGGGTACATGACGCACAGGAAAAAAATAATTTAATACATGCACTTCATAAACAAAATGTATTTGTGTGATATATTTTGTTTGAATGCTAGGGATGTGTAATTGTGTTTGAGTTTTAATAACTGGTCTTTATTAGCAATCATTTTTGAATATTCCATTTTCCGAATGGTGCAATGACTGCATAGAGCACCTTTAGTTTTGTTATTCAAGTGACAATGAAAAAGATATGCTAATCTGTTCTAAAGTGAACTACACAAATAATATTAGTCTACATTGTACGATGGGTCAAACACCATAAAACAAATGCAACAGGAATTCAAAACGCTTGAAAGATCAAAAACACATATTTTGTTCTGTTAAAATTTTCTCATGTCGATTTTTGCCGGGGGACGGGTGTTATGCATTTTTCTTTTGCATACGTTTTAAATTTTGAAACATTTGTTTGTCACATTCGGACGTTGCTGCACTTATTGGCCAACGCAACATTGCCTGCACTCCCCAAAACAATGATTAGGTAAAGTGAAAAACAAAAAAGGGTGAAAATGTGTCACCTTAACTTTGTTGTACTGTGTGCTATTAGTTTTCTGATTAAAAACCACACACTGGCACTGTTAATAAAACCCATGAAACTGATTACCTTTAATGTTGTTGCACAGCTTAATAAGTTTTACAAAACACCCACTTTAACTTGACGTCACTACAAAACCTGCTGGACACCTTTAGGGGGACTGACAATTTTAACAAAATTGGTTGAAAACATGGCTGCCATCAATTAAACCTCTTTGCAAGGGCTTGGATGTGACTTGGAAACTATATGCATAAGGATTCTGATATATTTATATCTGAGGATATGTGTTACATGTATGCTGGCATGTCCTCTAAAGCAGTGGTCCCTAACCACCGGTCCGGGGACCAGTACCGGGCCGCACAGTAACATGAATTAATTTATAAACTACCGCATTTTCTCCGACTTATGTTTCACCTGTCACTAAACACACCAATAAGCTTGTTAATAGATGTATATTACAACCCCTTTGTTATAGCACATTGGACAATGCACATTAATGGACATATAAAATGTTAATGTGCCAGATTGTAGGGCTCTGTCCCTATGGTTAAGAAACACTGGTATACAGTACATGCCATCAACAAGACTGCGACCCCGAGAGGGACAAGCGGTAGAAAATGGACCATATCTTCGCAAAGAAACACGCGCAGGGCTCCCACTACTTCAGCGTTAGTGAGTTGATATTTCATGCTCATTTTATTGCGTTTTTTTATCTGGCACTCGCGGAAAGCTGGACCGTAAAAATAATGCACACATTAAACCGGTCCCTGGTGGAAAATAGGTTGGGGAACCCTGCTCTAAAGCATTTTGATCATAACCCACAGGGGGCGCCACTAACAGTAGGTTCTCAAACTCACATGTATAGATCCTTGGTCGCAACAGCTTCTTCCAACTGGCCCGCTTCAGGAGCACTTCCACACACCCCATCCCAATTCGGTTGACTTAAATGAAAGAGAGGTGGTTAGATACCCATCTAAAAACAAGAAAATTAAACATGGGCACTGCCGCACTGGTCTTACCTGCTAAACCACGCTTTGAATCGGTCCTGTGTGCTGCCCAGATTTTTATCAGGGTCCAGAAGATAAAATGTGTTCTTTCTGTCCACACCATTCTTGAGGATTGACTGAGGATCGCTCTAAAGCAGGAAAATGATACAACTATGATGACTGGCATCATAAAGTGCATTGATAGTTATTGTATGGTTGTCCAAAGTGGAAACAACTGGGGTAATTTTTGGCTGGCAACTCATATTTTATTTGCCCTTAACATACTCTAAGAATTAAACAAATTCATTATTTGTGACATATCTATCTATCTAAACATACATACATATTTGGATAGATCACCCACACCCACACACCCACACAATTCATTTGTTGTATCACCTATAACACAAAGCTAACATGTGGATGTTTTGTTCAGATAGCTTAGCATATAAAGACGTACATTTGATAGGTTTTAGCATCTACAAAGTAGGAATGAGTACCGAATTTGGTAATTTTATTGTATTTCTATCAGTACAACTGGGTAACAATTCATGTAAAGTCAAACAATATCATAATGCGATACTTTTGTTACTTGTGACATCACTTCTGGTTACAAGCTCATGCACTTGGCGGGCTAACAGGCGTATTTCATGGCGGACTCCCTTTAGGCAAGGTTGCAATATTCCATGCCAGCCAGGCAAGCAAGCCTGATAGAAGGCGCCCAAAAGTAAGGCTCCACTTTTCAAAATGCAATAGCTCAATGTTAATTGACATTGAATATACCATAAACATGTTAATTCGCATTAGTGATTTCACTTGGCGATTTTAACACCCACTAAATTTGGAAATTAAAACTACAACTAAGATGCATGTTGCAAGTGTGTAATATATACAATAAAGTATTTGAGAGCTCAACAAAACAACCTACCGATCTCAGGGCGGACACTCTAACCACTAGGCCACTGAGTAAGTAAGTATAAGAAAACAATATAGACATTCTGGACAGCACAGTTATCAGCTCACTGCTTAGCATACACAACTACTGAAAATTGGTACCGGTATAGATTCCCAGGAAGAAAAAAAAAAATCACCCGATGCGACAGGATATCCGGTTTGAGAAGTGGCCAGTTCGGCTAAGCCGGTTACAGCCCCCTCAAATCCATAAGGTTCAGTGGTGAATCGAGTGTAAACACAAAGTGGTTATCACGTCAAACTAGAAATCAGCTGACGGTTTATGTCTTTAAAGCAGGGGTCTCAGACACGCAGCTCGCGAGCCAATTGCGGCATGCGAGACGTTATTTTGCGGGCCGCACTAACATTAAATTTTCATATTAAGGTGCGAGTTTTATATGAATGGCGCTTGACAGCATCATACTTGCCAACCCTCCCGATTTTTCCGGAAGACTCCCGAATTTCAGGGCAACCATTCTCTCGAATGTCTGCTGACTTTCACCCAAACAACAATATTAAGGGCGTGCCGTGATGGCACTACCTTTAGCGCCCTCTATCAATCAATCAATCAATGTTTATTTATATAGCCCTAAATCACAAGTGTCTCAAAGGGCTGTACAAGCCACAACAACATCCTCGGTACAGAGCCCACATACAACCTGTACAAACAGCGTGCCAGCCCAGTCACATGTTGTATTTGGCTTCTGTACCACCAAACCCCAACCCCGCCCGGTGGTAGCGGGGGTGTATATTGTAGCCCGGAAGAGTTAGGGCTGCATGGGATTCTGGGTATTTGTTCTGTTGTGTTACGGTGCTGATGTTCTCCCGAAATGTGTTTGTCATTCTTGTTTGGTGTGGGTTCACAGTGTGGTGCATATTTGTAACGGTGTTAAACTTGTTTATACAACCACCCTCAGTGTGACCTGTATAGCTCTTGATCAAGTGTGTCTTGCAGTCCCTTACATGTGTCTGCAGAAGCCGCATACAACATGTGACTGGGCCGGCACGCTGATTGTATGGTGAAAAAGCGGACGCGACGACAGGTTGTAGAGGACGTTAAAGACCTTAAAGGCCTACTGAAACCCACTACTACCGACCACGCAGTCTGATAGTTTATATATCAATGATGAAATCTTAACATTGCAACACATGCCAATACGGCCGGGTTAACTTATAAAGTGCAATCTTAAATTTCCCGGGAAACTTCTGGTTGAAAACGTCTAAGTATGATGACGTTTGCGCGTGACGTCAAGGGTTGAAGCGGAAGTATTCGGACACCATTGTATCCCAATACAAACAGCTCTGTTTTCATTGCAAAATTCCACAGTATTCTGGACATCTGTGTTGGTGAATCTTTTGCAATATGTTTAATGAACAACGGAGACAGCAAAGAAGAAAGCTGTAGGTGGGATCTGTGTATTAGCGGCTGGCTACAGCAACACAACCAGGAGGACTTTGAGTTGATAGCAGACGCGCTACCGTGAGTACAGCTTTGGCTTCCAAACATTTGATCGCTTGCCCGTACGTGCGTGTCGCTATGTGCATGTCACGTACGTAACTTTGGGGAAATATATGTTTCTTGCCGACTCTGATGGCGGCCGGGGTGTCGTCGAAAGCTACAATGCCCGCCGCCGCACCGCTGTCCTCACCTTGACTTCCTCCGTCTCCGGGCCGCCGACCGCATCGATATCGGGTGAAGTCCTTCGTCGCGCTGTCGATCGCTGAAACGCAGGTGAGCACGGGTCGTGATAAGCAGATAAGAGCTGGCGTAGGTGGAGAGCTAATGTTTTTAGCATAGCTCTGTCGAGGTCCCGTAGCTAAGTTAGCTTCAATGGCGTCGTTAGCAACAGCATTGCTAGGCTTCACCAGGCGGTACAGCATTAACTGTGTGGTTACAGGTCCAGAGTTTGGTAGTATTGTTGATCTTCTGTCTATCCTTCCAGTCAGGGGCTTATTTATTTTGTTTCTATCTGCATTTAAGCACGATGCTATCCCGTTAGCTCCGTAGCTAAAGTGCTTCACCGATGTATTGTCGTGGAGATAAAAGTCACTGTGAATGTCCATTTCGCGTTTTCGACTCATTTTCAAGAGGATATAGTATCCGAGGTGGTTTAAAATACAAATCCGTGATCCACAATAGAAAAAGGAGAGAGTGTGGAATCCAATGTACCTTAGTTACGGTCAGAGTGAAAAAAGATGCGTCCTGCACTGCACTCTAATCCTTCACTCTCACGTATCTCATCCACAAATCTTTCATCCTGGCTCAAATGAATGGGGAAATAGTCGCTTTCTCGGTCCGAATCGCTCTCGCTGCATTGAAAACAATGGGGAAATGTGAGGAGCCCTTCAACCTGCGACGTCATGCTACTTCCGGTACAGGCAAGGCTTTTTTTTTTTATCAGCGACCAAAAGTTGCAAACTTTATCGTCGATGTTCTCTACTAAATCCTTTCAGCAAAAATATGGCAATATCGCGAAATGATCAAGTATGACACATAGAATGGATCTGCTATCCCCGTTTAAATAATTAAAAAAATCATTTCAGTAGGCCTTTAATATTGTTGTCCGGGTAAAAATCGGGACAAATTCTGTAGAATGGTTACCCCGGGAGATTGTCGGGAGGGGCACTGAAATTCGAGAGTCTCCCGGAAAAATCGGGAGGGTTGGCAAGTATGTTGCTAGGGCGGGATAGCCATTCAAAGAAGGTGAATTCACTAAAAAGTGCATGTTAGATTTTTTTAAGAAATCTTTTCTTGCGGCCCAGCCTCACCCAGTTTCTGCATCCAGTGGCCCCCAGGTAAATGAAGTTTGAGACCCCTGCTTTAAAGTAAAACAAGAGCCACGCTTGTTGCGTTGCATACGTAACTGGTGACGTGAATAGACGTAGATAGCCAAATAATTAGCCACAAGATACACAATGTCAACGCCGCGGACAGTCTCCGTGCTGTCCGTAAATATCTTAAAACCCCAAGTAATGGCGCCTCAGACAAAATTCCCAGTTTGTCTTTTATTTATCTGATAAAATGCAACGTTCTCATGCAAAGGGCTCAATCTCCTTGTTTTACTCTCATTTTCAGCAAACTTTCTTTGCTGTAAAAAAGGACTGTGTCCATCACCAAATATTTACCATAGAATCGAATCGTTCATACACAGTACCGAATCTTATTGAATCGTTCCCACACTTAATCAAATCACATCAAATTGTTTTGTTTCATAAACAAATCATTTTTGAATTGCATCGTAACACAAATTGAATCATCTACTACAAAGAGATTTACATCCCTAGTCGCCCCACATCCTTCAATTTTTTGTAGCCAGTCGGACACAGTAAATGGGATAAATCTTACCTTTTTCTGAAAGCTCAAACCAACCAAAGACTCAAGGGACGGCATGCGGCTCACAGAGCGAGAGCGTAAGATGGATATGCTCTCCCAGGGCAACTTCTGAAGGTACTGTGTAAAAAAAAAAAAAAAAAGGACACCTACATGATATACCACACATAATGCTTAGAAAGCTCACATTACAATAGGTGAGCTTAGTACCTTGTCAAGAATGAGAACCACGTGACCACAAGGCTCCTTTCGGTCTGTGAGCTGCACAACAGATGACTGGAGAAGCTGCTCACATTTGTCATCCCAGTGGGGACAAACTCCCAGGGTGAAGCTTTTCCAGTCTTTTTGGGAGAGCACAGGGGTGGCAGAAAGCAAAGCCTAGAGAAAGCCAAACCTGGGAGTTTTGTAGATGTTGGAGTTTTCCAAACAGAGCCTTGACTCAAAAAACAAGACAAACAAACCTTTAGCATCTCTTCACTGGCTGTAACTTTGTTGGCACATAATGTTTTGCAAAGGCGCTCGACTTGAGGGGAGAGCTTGGGATCTGATGTAAGAGGCAGAAGAAGGCTCTTCCAGCATCCTAGTAAGTGCTCCATCTCTTTCACCAGTTGCTGAAAAAAAACATAAATTATGCAGAATGACATTTATGGCTTAGGCCAGGCCAAACATATTTATAAAAAGGGTTGCATACAGAAAAAAAATTGGGGGCCATTATAATTTTTGAATGCACTAAAACCTTTAGAGGTGAACTTAATTTGGCCGCTAGAGCGAACCTATGGTAATTTTTCACTTTTTTGACTTGTAAATGTTACAGCGTTGGATAGTCGCGTTAAACGCCTGCCAAATCATAAGGTTCACGCATTTGGACCTGAGCTTGCATGTAGTTCTGGAATCAACGCTGGGTTTTGCAGTCCTTTTACAATTGTGGATATAGTTTGACATCACAGCCTGGTGGACGTAAATACAGTTCACAGAATTATTAGCAATCACATAAAAATGTCAGTTTTTAAAAAATTAAGTATTTCCCAAGTGCAGTTACAGAGTGCAACGCATTTTTAAAACAGCTTTTCCAAGCATTCTACTTTCATTTTAGATGCTTCCAATATTTCTATATTTGCACCCATGAACAAAGTTAATTCACAAAAAATAAAAATGACCAGCGTCTAAATGATTAGCCCCCCCTGATGCTAATAGGTATTCATGTGTCATTTTTACTGCAGACCAGTCTGAAACATTTTGTTAGTTTTCCACAAGTCTCACAAACACACACCTCTGCGCAATCCCAGTCCATTCTTATTTGGCAAACCTCTCACGCTACGCAAGATTTGACAGTATCCTGCCATGGACCTTGGTCTTCAACTCTACCTCAAGATTTTCGATGGGTTTGAAGTCAGGACTTTGTGCGGGCCATTCAATAACATTTACTTCGGTCTTCTGGAGTCTTCACGAGGAGTGACGTTTGTTTTGGGTCTTTCTCATGTTGGAAAACAAAGCGGCGACCCATATCTAGTTTTGCTCAAAGATCTTCAAACATCCTTTCTTCAGGATTCCTTCCACCTTGACAATATTCCAAGTTCCAAATGCAATGAAGCATCCCAAGAGCATAACACTCCCACCAATATGTTTTGTTGTCATTAAGGGTTTTACTAAAACAGCCTTCTTTCATCTCTGTAAGATTACTAAAATTTGTCCCAGTTTGTCCACCACTGACGCTGAGATCATTATTTATGCGTTCGTTAAGTCTTGTCTCGATTACTTTAACGTATTATTTTCGGGTCTGCCCATGTCTAGTACAAACCCCGTTTCCATATGAGTTGGGAAATTGCGTTACATGTAAATATAAACGGAATACAATGATTGGCAAATCCTTTACAACCCATATTCAATTGAATGCACTACAAAGACAAGATATTTGATGTTCAAACTCATAAACTTTATTTTTCCCCCCCAAATAATTAACTTAGAATTTCATGGCTGCAACACGTGCCAAAGTAGTTGGGAAAGGGCATGTTCACCACTGTGTTACATGGCCTTTCCTTTTAACAACACTCAGTAAACGTTTGGGAACTGAGGAGACACATTTTTTAAGCTTCTCAGGTGGAATTCTTTCCCATTCTTGCTTGATGTACAGCTTAAAGGCCTACTGAAACCCACTACTAGCGACCACGCAGTCTGATAGTTTATATATCAATGATGAAATCTTAACATTATAACACATGCCAATACGGCCGGGTTAACTTATAAAGTGACATTTTAAATTTGCCGCTAAACTTCCGGTTCGAAACGCCTCTGAGGATGACGTATGCGCGTGACGTGGCCCGGCGAACACGGGTATGCCTTCCACATTGAAGCCAATACGAAAAAGCTCTGTTTTCATTTCATAATTCCACAGTATTCTGGACATCTGTGTTCGTGAATCTGTTGCAATCATGTTCATTGCATTATGGAGAAGGAAGCTGAGCAAGCAAAGAAGAAAGTTGTCGGTGCGAAATGGACGTATTTTTCGAACGTAGTCAGCAACAACAGTACACAGCCGGCGCTTCTTTGTTTACATTCCCGAAAGATGCAGTCAAGATGGAAGAACTCGGATAACAGAGACTCTAACCAGGAGGACTTTTGACTTCGATACACAGACGCCTGTAGAGAACTGGGACAACACAGACTCTTACCAGGATTACTTTGATTTGGATGACAAAGACGCAGACGTGCTACTGTGAGTATGCAGCTTTGGCTTCTAAACATTTGATCGCTTGACCGTATGTGCGCAACTTTTTTTTGCGTATGTACGTAACTTTTTTTAAATATATAAGCTTTATGAACCTTGGGTTAGGTGAACGGTCTTTTGGGCTGAGTGATTGTGTGTGTTGATCAGGTGTTTGAATTGTATTGGCGTGTTCTATGGAGCTAGGAGCTAGCAGAGGAGCTAGGAGCTAGCGTAACAAACACGCAGGTGTTTTTATGCAGGATTAATTTGTGGCATATTAAATATAAGCCTGGTTGTGTTGTGGCTAATAGAGTAAATATATGTCTTGTGTTTATTTACTGTTGTAGTCATTCCCAGCTGAATATCAGGTACCGCGAGTATGCAGCCTTGGCTGCTAAACATTTGATAGCTTGACCGTATGTGCGCGTCACGTACGTAACTTTTTAAAAATATATAAGCTTTATGAACCTTGGGTTAGGTGAACGGTCTTTTGGGCTGAGTGATTGTGTGTGTTGATCAGGTGTTTGAATTGTATTGGCGTGTTCTATGGAGCTAGGAGCTAGCAGAGGAGCTAGGAGCTAGCGTAACAAACACGCAGGTGTTTTTATGCAGGATTAATTTGTGGCATATTAAATATAAGCCTGGTTGTGTTGTGGCTAATAGAGTATATATATGTCTTGTGTTTATTTACTGTTGTAGTCATTCCCAGCTGAATATCAGGTCACCCCCGGCTCTCACAGCATCTTCCCTATCTGAATAGCTTCAACTCCCCACTAGTCCTTCACTTGCACTTTACTCATCCACAAATCTTTCATCCTCGCTCAAATTAATGGGGAAATTGTCGCTTTCTCGGTCCGAATCTCTCTCACTTCATGCGGCCATCATTGTAAACAATAGGGAACTTTGCGTATATGTTCAACTGACTACGTCACGCTACTTCCGGTAGGGGCAAGCCTTTTTTTTATCAGATACCAAAAGTTGCAATCTTTATCGTCGTCGTTCTATACTAAATCCTTTCAGCAAAAATATGGCAATATCGCGAAATGATCAAGTATGACACATAGAATAGATCTGCTATCCCCGTTTAAATAAAAAAAATTCATTTCAGTAGGCCTTTAAGTTGTACAGTCCGGGGGTCTCAGTTGTGGTATTTTAGGCTTCATAATGCGCCACACATTTTCAATGGGAGACAGGTCTGGACTACAGGCAGGCCAGTCTAGTACCCGCACTCTTTTACTATGAAGCCACGTCGATGTAACACGTGGCTTGGCATTGTCTTGCTGAAATAAGCAGGGGCGTCCATGGTAACGTTGCTTGGATGGCAACATATGTTGCTCCAAAACCTGTATGTACCTTTCAGCATTAATGGTGCCTTCACAGATGTGTAAGTTACCCAGGTCTTTGGCACTAATACACCTCCATACCATGACAGATGCTGGCTTTTCAACTTTGCGCCTATAACAATCCGGATGGTTCTTTTCCACTTTGGTCCGGAGGACACAACGCCCACAGTTTCCAAAAACAATTTGAAATGTGGACTCGACAGACCACAGAACACTTTTCCACTTTGTATCAGTCCATCTTAGATGAGCTCAGGCCCAGCAAAGCTGACGGCGTTTCTGGGTGTTGTTAATAAACGGTTATCGCCTTGCATAGGAGAGTTTTAACTTGCACTTACAGATGTAGCGACCAACTGTAGTTACTGACAGTGGGTTTCTGAAGTGTTCCTGAGCCCATGAGGTGATATCCTTTACACACTGATGTCGCTTGTTGATGCAGTACAGCCTGAAGGATCGAAGGTCACAGGCTTAGCTGCTTATGTGCAGTGATTTCTCCAGATTCTCTGAAACCTTTGATGATATTACGGACCATAGATGGTGAAATCCCTAAATTCCTTGCAATAGCTGGTTGAGAAAGGTTTTTCTTAAACTGTTCAACAATTTGCTCACGCATTTGTTGACAAAGTGGTGACCCTCGCCCCATCCTTGTTTGTGAATGACTGAGCATTTCATGAAATCTACTTTTATACCCAATCATGGCACCCAACTGTTCCCAATTTTCCTGTTCACCTGTGGGATGTTCCAAATAAGTGTTTGATGAGCATTCCTCAACTTTATCAGTATTTATTGCCACCTTTCCCAACTTCTTTGTCACGTGTTGCTGGCATCAAATTCTAAAGTTAATGATTTGCAAAAAAAAAAAAGTTTATCAGTTTGAACATCAAATATGTTGTCTTTGTAGCATATTCAACTGAATATGGGTTGAAAAGGATTTGCAAATCATTGTATTCCGTTTATATTTACATCTAACACAATTTCCCAACTCATATGGAAACGGGGTTTGTATTAAAATGTTAGTTGGTACAAAATGTGTCCGCTAGACTTTAGACAAGAACAAGAAAGTTTGATTACATAACGCTAGGGGTGTAACGGTACACAAAAATTTCGGTTCGGTACATACCTCGGTTTAGAGGTCACGGTTGGGTTCATTTTCGGTACAGTAAGAAAACAACAAAATATACATTTTTTGGTTATTTATTTACCAAATTTGCAAAATCTTCCACCAAAAATATTTTTCTTAGTGGAATATTTTGATGTGAAGTAATCAAAACCTTGGATAGGTCAATAATTCATAATAACATTGATTTTGATCAATATTATGTTTTGAGCAATGACAGTTTGAAAGAAAAAAAACCCAGCTTTGTTTTATTAGTCAACATTGCAACTTTTTCTAAGTTACATTCAACCTTTAAGCTTTTTTATTTCACTTTTGTTATGTTTTTGTTTATTTTAATAGTATTTTTAGAATGTGCCGTGGGCCTTTAAAACATTAGCTGTGGGCCGCAAATAGCCTCCGGGCACACTTTTGACACCCCAGCTATAGATAATAAAAAATGTAATCTGATAAATCTATGGATAAAAAGCATGCGCATGCGCGTTTATCATAACTCTCTCTGTCTCTGCCCCTCCCTCACGAATGCTGCTGCACGCACAATTTTTTTTTTTTAACCCCTTCTTAACCCTGAACGTACATTGAAAATACATGCAACCCTAACTCAAAATGCCGGACATTTGAGGCATTTAAGAAACTCCGCCCTGACAGCTCCGCAAAAAAGGACATGTCCGGTGAAAAGAGGACGTATGGTCAGTCTATCGTAGCCCGTTAGCTGCTAGCATGCCGTGTGTTGTGCCTCGGTGTGCATTGTTTACACAACGTGCGTTACGCTACTTAATATGTCCGTGTGGAAACTCATTCGGTACACCTCCGAATCGAACTGGAACCCCCGTACCGAAACGGTTCAATACAAATACACATACCATTACACCTCTACAAAACGCCTATACTGGCTTTCTGTGCACTAAAGATGCGACTTTAAGGTTTTACTACTTACGTATAAAATAAATAACGGTCTATCTCCATCCTATCTTGCTGAATGTTTTGTACCATATGTCCCGGCCAGAAATCTGCGTTCCAAGAACTCCGGCTTATAAGTGATTCCCAGAGCCCAAAAAATGTCTGCGAGCTTTAGAGTTTTCTATTCGGGCTCCAGTACTCTGGAATGCCTTACCGGTAACAGAGATGCTACCTCAGTAGAAGCATTTCAATCCCATCTTAAAACTCATTTGTATACTCTAACCTTTAAATGGACCCCTTTTTAGACCAGTTGATCTGCCGTCTCTCAGGTGACCACGGATCAGCCTCCATGGAGGAAGTGCTAGCTGTTGCAAGTCAGGACCACTCCTCTGTGCATCAGTTGGTGACTTCTCTGCACTGCTGACTTGTTTTCATTCAAGAGGATATTTTTAAATTTTAACTGATTTCTTTTGTTTTTGGCATGATCCTTTCGGGGTCCTGAATCATCTACTGAATCTTTTGCACTGCTCTACAGGTTCCTCTAATAGAGTTAGTGTCCACTGGTGACTTCAAATTGGTTTGATTAACCAGAACATACGGCTTCAAACACTTGCTATCTCTTAAACTTGTGGGAGTTTTTAAGGGGGCTAATATTTTGGATTCTGGTCATGTTTGTTTTTTCTGAAATAACTTTGTTCCTGTGCCCAAATAAAAATATTGGAAGAATCCATAATTAAAGTAGGATGTTTGGAAAAGCTGTGATAAAAATGATTTGCTCTCTTTAACACCACTTGTGAAATACTTCATAAAAAAATGACATTTTCATGGAAGAGCTAATAATTGAAGCCTCAACTGTATTTGGGCATTTCTAGTATGTGCCAGACTTCTGTCCCTCTGCTTCCAGCTGAGAGACTGTCATGGCTTCAACCTGCGGTGGTATTCCTTCTCATCAAATGTAAGGCTGAAACGACGCGTTGACGTAGTCGACGTCATCGGTTACGTAAATACGTCGACGCCGTTTTTGTGCGTCGACGCGTCGCATATTTACGTCACACTACCGTCATGGCGGAGCGCAAAGCAGACTGTGCGAGCGAGGGGAAAAACGCACGCCAAAAGTCGTCAAAAGTGTGGGAGTATTTCAATACACAGCCTAATAATGTTGTTGTATGCACACTGTGTCGAGCGGAAATGGCCTATCATAGCAGCACAACGGCTATGAACGAACATTTGAAAAGAAAACCATCAACCATCAACTAGTCAATCGTCCGCGTTAGCATACGTTGTCATCATTACACAAAAACATGAATGTGTCATTTGTATCTGCTAGGGGTGTAACGGTATGTGTTTTGTATTGAACCGTTTCGGTACGGGGATTTCGGTTCGGTACGGGGGTGTACCGAACGAGTTTCTAAGCTAAAGCTAACTTTAGCTGCTAAAGTCTTAACAAGTTGCTTTGCTCCTCTGCCTCTGTCTCAGCACGCAGCATTGTCCCACCCACACAACCATCTGATTGGTACACACGAAGCATTATCAGCCAATCAGCAGTGCGTATTCATAGCGCATGTAGTCAGCGCTTCAGCGTCGAGCAGATAGGTGTTTAGCAGGTGAGCATCAGGCAGCGGACTCTCCCCAAATGATAATAAACACCTCCCAGTCAACTACTAGTAACATCACTATGAGCCCGTTGACCTACTAGAAACTTAAACTGCAGCTCAGCTCGCTCGCAGTCCTGGTTTGAGGTGAAGGCTAATTACCTCTCAGTTCCAGCCACATCGACCCCTTCTGAGCGCCTATTTTCAGCTGCTGGGAATATTGTAAACAAGAAAAGAAGCAAAGCAAGTAGACATGCTAACCTTTCTTCATTACAACTGTTAGTCACTCACTGGAATGAGTAGAATTGGTTATTGTGTACTGTGTTGGACTGGATGTTTATTTTGCACATTTTAAAAGCAATACTTAATGTTTACAGTGCTCCAGAATATTTAGATTGGCACTTTTTTGTATTGGATGTTTATCTTTATTTTTGCACATTTTAGCAAATAAGCAATACTTTCACTTTTGTTGAAATGTTTACACTGTTGTTACAGAATATTTCGTTTTGCACTTTCTTGTATTGGATGTTTATCTTTATTTTTGCACATTTTAAAGCAAAATAAGCAATACTTTTACTTTTTAAATGCTTATACTATTGCAGAATATTAAGATTTGCACTGGATGTTTACTTTTATATTTGCACATTAAAAAGAAAATAAGCTACTTTTAATTTTGTTAAATGTTAAAAGTTTTAAATGTTTACATTGTTACAGAATACTTTGTCATGTTGTTGTCAATGTTGACTGAGTGGCCATACTTTTTTTTTTTGTAAATAAAAGCCATGCCTTTTGAAAAAACTGGCCTACTTTTATTTTTTCATCTTCATTTTAAATAAAATAAAAAATAATCGGTAAAAGGAAAAAGAATCTATAGATGAATCGAAAAAAAAAATCTATAGATTAACCGATTAATCGAAAAAAATAATCTATAGATTAATCGATAGAAAAATAATCGTTAGCTGCAGCCTTAATCAAATGCCCTGTGCTCCTTTTCCCCTGCTCGTGCTGTCGTCAACTTCCCCTGAACTCATAGTAAACAAACATGGTGTAGATTGTGAGGGACTGCGTCACGGTTTCAAAATACATTTTGCGTGCTAATTGCACCGATTCTGCAAACACTCAGTGTTAAAAGGGCATGACTAAAACTAAATTAAAAACTGCTGTCAAAATTGACAAAAATGTGTTTTAGTTTGTCAAATTTTAGTCATCTCAAATGATTAAGTTTTAGACAACGAAATTACACATTTTAGTCAGCTAAAATGATAGAACATTTACTAGGCTACACTATTAAATATAAAAGATTAGGTTTCTCTTCAATTTAATTTAAATAATCTTTATTTAGACTACATGTAAAGCATTTAGCAAAAAAACAGCATGATCTTATTGTCAGAAATGATGTAATTAATAATTTTTGCTCCACAGGTCAATGCCAATAGACATTGTTCAAGCACTTTCTCTATTATATTCAATGCTATGTTTCTGGCAAAAGCAGGTATGTATGTGTGTTGTGAAACAGAGTTACTATGTATTTCATTTAAAATCCATTTTCTACCGCTTGTCCCTTTCATTTGTTAATAAATGGCCACCTCAAATAAATAAATAGGAAACGCAACATCAACTTCCTTTTTCGGCTGTGTGTGTGACGTAATCATGTTGGACCAAATTAAAAGTTGTCATGCCTTTATATTTACCAATTAAACGATTCCTTGAGAGAGAGAAAAATTACTTGATAATTTTTTGTAAAGAAGTAATAAAATAGAATTATCTTTAACTTACAGTTGTGTAGATGTCACAAAAGATCGCCTGCTGATGGCATCATAGAATGTCAAAAATTAAATGTGTCCTCTTCACTTTCTCCCAGGTGCACACATATTACGATGTAGAACATGTTGAATCCATACATTTTTGTTTTGGCCATGAGAAATTTTCTCACAAAGAAAAGCATCTGATTGGCTCTCCTTTTTAACTAACTCCGGCCGCATTTCATATGTACGCTGTCAAAGAGGTGTGACTGGATGTATTGCTAACTTGTCCCACCCATCTAAAAGACAAAAATAAATGATTGGATTTTATTTGTCAATATTTTCGTCTCGTTTTTATTCATTGACTAAAATGTAAGTTAATTTTGTCATAGTCTTTGTCAAATTGCATTTGTTTTGATTAGTTATTTTATCTTTGTCAGGTGAAAAAAAGGTTGATGACGATAACTAAGAGGAAAACTATTAGTCACTGAAATTAACACTGCAAACATTCCACGAGGAGGAAAAAAGAACATCAACATTCAACACATCAAACCTTAGCAGTCACCTGAAACGCAAGCATTGCTCAAGTGTTTAGAAAGCATATGAAGACGCTGCTCTAAAGCCAGCCGCAAAGAAAGGTGTGCACTAACTACAAGCAATCTAAATTTAAGAAAACAGATAATTAAGTAAACTGTATCAGTCTTAAGAAGCAGAACTGTATCATGTTGAAAATAAATATTTTGCACCCCATGCATATGTTTTACAGAAAAAACAGCCTTCATAACAACTAATAATTTTGTGAATATACACAAAAAACCTCTTTAGCAATGTTGTGTTCAGCACAGTAATGAATATGATTACATTGTGTGACAATCATTGGTACTTTAACTTAACATTCAGTATTCTATTCTTCAGGTTTCTCAGTCAAAGGGAGAAATGGACACTTAAGTGATCTAATTCGATAAAACATCTGAACCTCCCCTCAGCAGTACCCTGGTTTCCTACCTCGACTCGAGAGTCAAGGTCCCTTCGGCCCCGCCACCACTGAGTTTTTTCAGAGACGCAGTTTAGAGTCTTCTGTTCCACCAGAATACTGTCCATCTCCTGGACCAAACCTCTAATAGAACGCTGTGGAACAAAACAAAGATAGCGTTACAAATCTTAATTTATGCATCATCAAAAAACTGAGTGTTCATGAGGCTGACAATTATTTAGCTTTCTTTAATTTGCAATACAAACTAACACAGATATTCCAAAAACTCAGACAGACGTGAAGATTTTCTTTTTTGTGGAGACAAAACTGACCTTTCTGGCTTCCATCATAAGAAATGTGCAACATTATGTTATGTTTATTTTTCATTTATCAACAGAACAAAAATAATTAGATTATGGTCTCACAAGCGGGTAAATAGACATGCATGATACAATTTATAACGCACGCACGCACGTACGTGTTTAGGGGGGAAAAAAAACTATTTCCTGGGCACTGATTTTAAAGGCCTACTGAAATGAATTGTTTTTATTTAAACGGGGATAGCAGATCCATTCTATGTGCCATACTTGATCATTTCGCGATATTGCCATATTTTTGCTGAAAGGATTTAGTAGAACATTGACGATAAAGTTGCAGCTTTTGGTCGCTGATAAAAAAAGCCTTGCCTGTACCGGAAGTAGCGTGACGTCGCAGGTTGAAAGGCTCCTCACATTCCCCCATTGTTTTCAATGCAGCGAGAGCGATTCGGACCGAGAAAGCGACGATTACCCCATTAATTTGAGCGAGGATGAAAGATTTGTGGATGAGGAACGTTAGAGTGAAGGACTAGAGTGCAGTGCAGGACATATCTTTTTTCGCTCTGACCGTAACTTAGGTACAAGCTGGCTCATTGGATTCCACACTCTCTCCTTTTTCTATTGTGGATCACGGATTTGTATTTTAAACCACCTCGGATACTATATCCTCTTGAAAATGAGAGTCAAGAACGCGAAATGGACATTCACAGTGACTTTTATCTCCACTACAATACATCGGCGAAGCTCTTTAGCTACGGAGCTAATGTGATAGCATCATGCTTAACTGCATATAGAAACAAAATAAATAAATCCCTGACTGGAAGGATAGACAGAAAATCAACAATACTATTAAACCATGGACCTGTAAATACACGGTTAATGCTTTCCAGCTTGGCGAAGCTTAACAATGCTGTTGCTAACGACGCCATTGAAGCTAACTTAGCAACCGGACCTCACAGAGCTATGCTAAAAACATTAGCTATCCACCTACGCCAGCCAGCCCTCATCTGCTCATCAACACCCGTGCTCACCTGCGTTCCAGCGATCGACGGTGCGACGAAGGACTTCACCCGATCACAGATGCAGTCGGCGGCCCGGAGACGGAGGAAGTCAAGGTGAGGTCGGCGGCTAGCGAGTCTGCTATCCATCTGAAAGTCCTCCTGGTTGTGTTGCTGTAGTCCGCCGCTAATACACCGATCCCACTTACAACTTTCTTCTTTGCAGTCTTCATTGTTCATTAAACAAATTGCAAAAGATTCACCAACACAGATGTCCAGAATACTGTGGAATTTTGAGCTGAAAACAGAGCTTTTTGTATAGGATTCAATGTGTCCGCATACTTCCGTTTCAACGATTGACGTCACGCGCATACGTCATCATACATAAACGTTTTCAACCGGAAGTTTAGCGGGGAATTTAAAATTGCACTTTATAAGTTAACCCGGCCGTATCGGCATGTGCTGCAATGTTAAGATTGCATCATTGATATATAAACTATCAGACTGCGTGGTCGGTAGTAGTGGGTTTCACTAGGCCTTTAATATAATGTACATGACAGTAACGTACATATATTGCAGGGTGTGCCCCACAAGCGGCCATGGGGCCATTACAAACCTGCAGCCTATTTTTCTATTGGCCAATGGTATATTTTGTAACAGATCAGTTCTCTACTGTTGATATATTATTACATATTGCACCAATTTGCTTTGTCACCTAAAACACAAAGTTTGATGCCGTTGTACATGCCGCGTGTGTTTCCGGACTCGGCACAGCTCTGTATTTCCTTACACAGTTGTTGCCAATATTCATTGGCACACTGTCTAGCAACACGCTGGGTGGTGTTCCGAGCCCTTCTGAGTGCTGTGAGTGTCTGTTCATTTGGGCATTCCTTGTGTGCTAAGAAGGCTGCACGTTTAGCCTCTATTTCTGGTTTCATCCTTGGAAGGTGGGCTTTGAACCAATCCTGGCAGGGATGTTCTTTCTTGCCAAACGAGGACATGGCCGTGTTGTAAATTTTGTCCCTCATGGCATTCCACTTTCCTGTGGCGTCATGATCTGGCAGGTCCTGTAGGGCTTCATCCAGGTTGGTTACATATGCGTCCACCTTAAGGGGATCTGACATGTGTACTGTGTTGATCCGGGGGCGGCCTTTTGGTTTGGAGTGATGTAGCTTGCGTGGCTGGAGACGCACTTTGCTGCACACAAGGGCATGGTCAGTGTCACAGTCTGCACTATGGTAGCTTCTGGTGATGAGGACATTGTTTAAGGCAGAGCGCCTGGTGATGGCAAGGTCGAGTTGGTGCCAGCGTTGGGACCGCGGATGCCTCCACGACACTCTGTGTGATGGTTTACATTCGAAGAAGGTGTTTGTAATGCAGAGGTCATGGTAGGAGCACAGTTCCAGCAGCCTTTGACCATTCTCATTTACCTTCCCTGTGCCATGACGTCCAAGGCAGGAGGGCCATGACTTGTGATCTGCACCTACTCTGGCATTGAAGTCGCCAAGGAGGAATAAGGGCTCATCTTTTGGGAGGCCCTTTATCAGTTCATCAAGCTGCCCATAGAACTGGTCTTTTGTGTCTTCCGATGAGGTGAGAGTGGGAGCGTACACACTGAGGATGTTGACATGACCAGCAGCAGTGGCGAGGCGGATGGACAAAAGGCGCTCGGTGCCACCTGAGGGAGGCTCCACTGCAGCCAGGAGGGTGTTTTTGATGGCAAAGCCAACACCATGCTGGCGGGGCTCTTCGGGTTCTCTGCCCTTCCAGAAGAAGGTGTAGTTCTCCTCTCTGAGGGAGCCGCTGGAAGGGAGCCGGGTTTCTTGGAGGGCAGCTATGCTGACGTTGAGTCTGGTGAGCTCTCTGTCAATGATGGCTGTCTTTCTGGTGTCTTCCACCACTCTGAGGTCATCTGAGATGCCTGTGCGCATAGTGCGCACGTTCCAGCTACCAAATAGAAGAGCTGGAGTCTTCTTTTTAATTTTCTTATTGTTTGGTGCAAAGATTTACCGTCTGCTCATCGTGCCTTTACAGTACACTAAGCTCCAGGCACCCACTGAAGCAGGCAAACGTTGGCGGGCCGACACCCTACTGACCGGGGGCTGCCCGGTTTAAGGCGGGCAGTAGTCGTCCACTGGGACACTATGATCCCTCCCACCGTCGAAGCTGACCCGTGGCGCCCCATACTTACGCCAATCAGATGGGACTTATAACCCGTAAACTGCCAGCTTCCGTGTTGTGTCCTCACTCTTGCGAGCGAGGCTGGAGTGACCTCTCCAGTTTTTGTGACCTCCATGGCGCAAGCCTGGGCATAAGGTATGGGGACTTTGGGTTGCCCAGTCGTCAGAATCCCCCTCTTGGCTTGGCTGACGGGATCCAAAGGAATGCGGAGCATGACGTTTGGCACCAGCTTTGCTGCAGGAGTTGCCGGAAGGGTGTTGTCTTGCGAGCACCTATCCGCCTTCGGGGCTCCACTCCGGATTTGTAAGGTTTACTCCTTTACACTTGGCCGTTGAGTCCTATGTGGTCTTCCTCCGCCCTAGCCGTTGGCTGACTGGTGCAGCTCCTCCGCCTAGTGGTGCAGAGTACACACCACCCCCTCACGTGGTTTGGTCTGCCAGCTGAGGCAGTGTACCGGGGTGTGGCGCTTGGAGCCAGCACGTGAGAGATTTAGGGGATGGATGAGAACCGGTGAAGCGTGGCCTCCCTACGAGTAGGGAGCAGCTGCCAATCAACAAGGGTGCTATCTCTACCCACCCCCCTACACCCTTAGTGGTACGAAGGATCTGCCCATCATGGAGGAGCTAGATGAAGTGCCCACTATGGAAGAGCTCAGCAAAGCCATTGATGCCCTCCCAAACGACAAAGCACCAGGTAGCGATAACATCCCACCTGAAGCCATCAAGCACGGGAAACCTGCCCTGCTTCAGCCTCTGTATGAGTTGCTCTGCATGTGCTGGGAGGAAGGTGCAGTCCCACAAGACATGCGTGACGCCACCATTGTGACACTGTATAAAAACAAAGGTGACCGCAGTGACTGCAACAACTACAGAGGGATCTCCCTTCTCAGCATTGTCGGCAAAGTGTATGCACGCATCCTCCTCAACAGGCTGCAGAGACTCGCGGATCGTGTCTATCCAGAATCCCAATGTGGCTTCAGAGCAGGCAGGTCGACAACTGACATGATCTTTTCCCTTCGACAGCTCCAGGAAAAGAGTAGAGAGCAAGGCCAGCCACTCTACATGATGTTCATAGACCTCACCAAGGCCTTCGATCTGGTCAGCAGGGAAGGCCTATTCCAGCTCCTTGAGAAGATTGGCTGCCCCCCAAAGCTCGGCAGCATGGTGACCTCCTTCCATGTCAACATGAAGGGCACAGTCCTGTATGACGGATCATCCTCAGAACCATTCTGTATCAACAGTGGTGTCAAGCAGGGCTGTGTACTTGCACCAACCCTTTTCGGGATTTTCTTTTCCCTGCTCCTGTCTTACGCCTTCGACTCCTCCACTGATGGTGTATACCTGCACACCCGGTCTGATGGGAGATTGTTTAACCTGGCGCGACTGCGTTCTAAGACCAAGGTCAGGACAGTTCTCATCAGGGAGATGTTGTTTGCTGATGATGCAGCCCTCATGACTCACACAGAGGATGCCCTTCAGAGTTTGGCTGACCGCTTTGCCGATGCTTGTAAGCAGTTTGGGCTCACAATAAGCCTGAAGAAGACCAACATCAGTGCACAAGACATCAGTACTGCCCCCTCCATCACAGTTGATAACATCAGACTGGACACTGTGGACGAGTTCACCTACTTGGGATCAACAATCAGCAACAACCTCTCACTGGACATCGAACTGGACAGGCGTCTCGGAAAGGCAAATACCATCATGGCTAGACTGACCAAGAGAGTGTGGGAGAACGGAGCGCTGTCAGAACACACCAAGATCCGTGTATATCAGGCCTGCGTTCTCAGCACCCTTCTCTATGGAAGTGAATCCTGGACCACCTATATGAAGCAAGAACGTCGGCTCAACACCTTCCACATGCGGTGCCTCAGGCGCA
This sequence comes from Entelurus aequoreus, assembly GCF_033978785.1. NCBI lineage: Eukaryota > Metazoa > Chordata > Actinopteri > Syngnathiformes > Syngnathidae > Entelurus > Entelurus aequoreus. The sequence continues at coordinate 34,157,368 of NC_084731.1, forward strand.
TCCTCAACATCAGCTGGCAGGACCACATCCCATACACCAACATCCTGCAGCGCGCCAAGATCCCCAGCATGTACTCCCTGCTGAGTCAACGCCGTCTCCGCTGGCTCGGCCATGTCCGACGGATGGAGGATGGAAGACTACCTAAGGACATCATGTATGGACAACTGACCATTGGCACCAGACGAGCTGGTCGCCCCCTACTACGCTTCAAGGACGTCTGCAAAAGAGACATGAAAGCATGCAACATCTCTCCTGACAGCTGGGAGGTACAGGCCATGGACAGAAATGCTTGGCGTCAGACTGTCCACAAGGGCAGTGCAGAAGCTGAGGTGGCAAGAGATCGGCTTGCAGCAGAGAAGAGGAGACGCAGGAAGTGCACTGCAGCAACCCCTCAAACCCAGGCCACCTTATTCATTTGCACAAACTGCAATAAAGACTGTCACTCACAGATCGGACTGCGCAGCCATAGCAGACGATGCCAAACAACATGACAAGACTCCAGACGCGCATCAGTATGGTCTCTCGAGACTGAGCTGCCGATGATTGAATGTTCAGATAGCTTAGCATTTAGGGCGGATTTCTGCACATTTGTGATTTAAGAGTATCCCAACTGTGCTGAACTGGGTTTGTATTTGGTTTGCAGTCATAGTTTTTACAATCTATTTGCACTACAGGATAACAATTTATTACATTTTACAATTAATTCTATTTTATACATCCTTGGTTATGAAATGTCACGTCATCTGGTATGACAAAAGTTCCTTAAAATGTTATATTATATTTGACATATATGCATACAGTGTTAGTTTATTTCGAACATGCATACAATTACAATATGATAAATCACATATTTCCAGTTGCTCATTACAGCATGTCTGAAAAGGAGTAGAAAGAAGCAGAGTTTGCTTATCTATAACAATTTACTCTTTTTTTTCCCTTCAAAACATACACCTTTTAAAACAGACAGTCATTTCAGTAGCAAGGCACCTTTGCAGAAAACGTAAAGGGTGAACATTTTTTGCTGCATGCTATGAAAGGGAAAGAATAGTACAATGTAGCAGACTATTATAAAAATCACAAATTGAAGGCCAGTTCTGTGTAGACAAACAATTGCATCTCTGATGCACAAAAGGTATCAAAGTGGCCATCCACATGCTTCAATTATTCTCAATGCGGTTCTCGGTGAAAGCATCAGAATGGAAGACCCAAGTCAGCAGGCTTCTGATTGTACAGAATTACAGAGAGTAAATATGTCTTTATGTGGACAAAGATTGGTTTTAAAACTCCACAGGTGTCGAAAGAGTTGTTTTAACCATCTGTGTGGGGGTACTTTTTATTCAATATCCGCATTTGTGTGGCCATGGCACCACGCACAACAGACACCTACCGTATATTATTATCCTTACCGGCTCTGTGGAGGTGGGAATGTGCACAGTGACAGGAGCAGATCCTCTTTGAAGACGGGACAGGAGGATGCTTTCACCCATTTCCTGAGATTTTACTCCAATCACTGACATCACACACACAGTCACACCTGTGGCAGAGCAAACACTAGGACCACAAGTTTCTGCTTTTGCCTTAACAGTCAAGTCACTAAGGCTATATTTTACCAGATGGAATTTGTTGAATTTGTTCAAGAAACTGTTGGCAGTGGCTTTCAGGGAAGGCTGAAGAATCTGCTGAGGGAAAGGCAAAGATGTTCTCCAACTGGGACAATCTTTGTCCTGTAGTGAAATTACTGGAATCATCGAGAGTGAGGTGGTCCATTTGAGCCGCTAGGTCATTTGATGCATTTTTCAGCTTCCTTTAAAAAGAAAAGAAAAAAATGACCTTTTAACACCAAAAGTTTCCAGTACAGGACTTTATGATTGTGTAAATAAAGAAAGCACTTACAGGACACAGCTGGCTAAATACCTAATGGTGCGATGCCGGCTTGTAATGCCCAAAGACTGGGAATGAAGCATTGCGGTAGTCATTGGGTCCTGTTGTCCTGTTGATAGTCCCAGGAAGGCACAGACTGTTGGAAAAACAGTGGGAGCGGGGAAGTGCTGAAGGGTCACCCAAGCCGAGCGAAGTAATGTCTGAACATCCGCTAATGAAACATAGTCTGAGAAAAAAAATCAGAAGAAAAATGGGTACATTAAATGGCTAAGTATGAGTATCATACCAGCTTATACGTTAACTGTGAAATTGACATTCAAAAAATAAGTTTATTTTCTACATCAAACATTTTTTAAATGTAATCTAAAAAACTGCATCAAACAGATGCTGCCATTTAACGCTGACAAAGGCTGACGCTACATCCTCACTTTCCTCACTCCTCAAGCAACCCTTGCAATCTGAATTGGCTGCCGTGCCCTGGTTCAAGTTTCACTGCTTTCATTTAGCTCTCGTGTGAGGATTGCATTAAGTAATTTACTCTTCTTTATTATGAGCAGGAAAACATTGTTGAATGTTTTTGCCTTATTGGATTATTTTTAGTCTTTCTAGTCATTTCTTTTAAAAAAGGCGACCCATCAACTGTCTTTCCGGGACCTCCTAAGAAGAAAAACCGAAGGACCACTGCATGTTTCTTAGAAGCAGTAATACAATGTGGAATCCAATATTTTAAAAAAGTGTGATTTCTAAAAAAAACAAAAAATAAGCCTTTGAAAGTGTGCCTTTGTGTAAAAAAACAGTCCCAAAGAATTGCGATATCATGTTAATTGGGATCAATAAGGGGATGAGCGAGACTTATTGGTACCAAGACATTTTAGAGAGTTATATGGATAAAATTAGGTTTGTCCAGTGGTTTTAATAGGTCATTGTTCCACTCGTTATTTCTATATAGTTAATGTGATTGTAGTCAGACTCATATAGGTCATCGCTATATAGGTAATACCCAAAATTTTGGCTCTGAACTTTATTCAACTCAATGAGGAAAAAAGGTCTTACACTATCTAGATTTCACACAATACAGAACAAAGTAACACTCCACTTACAGTATATATTTACAGCAGCAGAATATTTTGTCTCTTGAAACTAATGGCTATTTTGTATTTTAAAAAAAACAACATTTTTAATGGCATCTGTAAAGCCTTACCTGGCTTTTCATCCGAGTGAGGAAGATGAGTTTGAGATCCTTTCACTTTACATCCGCTCCTCTGGTCAAGCAAGTGACCACTCTCCAAACCGCAAAACCAATCTCTCCGCAAGACCTCAAACTCGATTTCTTAAGAGAAAATAACATGTATAAGTGTGATTAAATTGTTGACAAACAGTTTGTTGCTATATCTTTACATAGGCACTCGTTTTAAAATTGATAAGCCTCTACTTTTAAATTTCCTTAGAATGCTACGCTATCTACCCATCAATCCACCCATTTTCTACTGCTTGTTCCTCTCGGGGTAAAGGGGGTAGCTGAGGCTTAACCCAGCTGCCTTCGGGCAAAAGGCGGGGTACACCCTGAACAAGTCGCCCCCTCATCGCAGGGCCAACACAGAATAACATTTACACGTTATGCTAATGCTTGTAAATTACCAGTCGTGCGTTATGTTTTCATCATGCTTCAGAGTTTCTGTTAAGTGCTCAACTTAAACCCAGCAGTCATTTCACTTGAGGTCGTTACAGTCCACATTGCCCCAACCCTTCAAAGAAAAGTGTTGTGTGATATCTTCTCAACATTTGTTAGTTTATCTGCTAAAGGCTCAGCATGAACTCAGTCCAGTGATTTCACCTGTGGCTGTTATGGTGCACTTGCATCAGTGCCAAGTGATTAAAAACAGTAACTGATTAAACAAAAGGAGGCATGGGGCTGTTTTGATCTTTTTAATTTTCTCAAAAGTCTAATTCAACTTGTAGATGTGAAGACGTTATACTATGTAAAACAGCCTGCATCTCAGCTTTGTAAGAGGTCATGAGGCGTAGTCGTATTAATTTGTTAGTGCTGACACATTTTTATGCTGTAGGTTTGTTTCAGAGAGTGGTAACAGCCAATCAGCAGTGCGTATTCAGAGCGCATGTAACAGCCAATCAGCAGTGCGTATTCAGAGCGCATGTAACAGACAATCAGCAGTGCGTATTCAGAGCGCATGGAGTCAGTGCTCAGGCAGGCAGAGAGGAGAGACGGTGGGGTGAGCAGATAGGTGTTTAGCAGGTGAGCATAAGGCAGCGGACTCTCCCCAAATGATAAACACCTTTCAGTCCTCTCCAACTCAACTGCTAGCAACATCACTATGAGCCCGTTGACGTTCTAGAAACATAAGCGGCAGCTCAGCTCGCTCGCAGTCCTTGAGGTGAAGGCTAATTAGCTTTTAGCGTAACGTTAACTCACTGTGCGGTGTGCGCATGCGTGTGTGTGCGCCCCACATGAAACGGACAGCAAAACCCTGTCTGTCTGAGAGAAAGACAAGCATTATTGACCTATAGTTAACAACTAAGTTATTTCACTTTACCTTTTTCTGTGTTGAAGCAGCAAAAAACGTCATTATGTTAAATGAAGAGTTTCCTGAAGCTGTCTCTGATAGTTCATATAATGTAAATGCATCAAAAAGCCTACATGAACTCCACGGTGTTCAGGGATGAATAGTCTCTCCTATTGCTATTGTATTATTTTTTCAGCTAGTTACATTAATCGTTAGTAATGTAGCAGCCTAGTTTTGAATGGCAGGGTCCCTGCTATCACATGTTGATAAAAATATAACATTTACATAATAAAAATCAACTACAGGCTTCCCAAATGCTGTAATAAATTAAGCATGATGAGTTGAGCATATGTCAGCATGTGGCCCCACTTTTAACTCTTTTTTTTCAAACGCTTATTGCAAACGCTTTCTAATTTGACTTAGTAAGTCATTATTTTGATTTAGTAAGTCATTATTTTGACTTTGTAAATTACTAAGTCGAAATATTGACTTACTAATAATAATGACATACTTTGTATCTGAGGTAAGTAGGACTGTAGGTAAGTAAGACTGTTCTGTTTTTACTTTACGGAAAAAATATTGAGATATATAGGTATATCACCATTCAGCAAATGGAGTGGAAAACACAACCAAAAATTGCAGGCTTCTTCACACGATGAAGCGGGCCTACTTCACCACAGTCTGTAGTCTATTGCCCCCCCAGGCTGTGGTGGCACAGATGAAGTGGAGAGGTAACAGGGATAGGCCGAGTTACACTGTTCCTCACACCCACCCAGGCGCGAGAACAAGGTTAGGGTGCGCTAATCCCAAGCGTTAATTTTCTCCTGTTTGTCACACTGTAAGCCTGAATTTTTCATGGCGATCATGAGGTACTTTTTTCAATGTTTCAGAGGAAGACTTTTCACATGCTACTTGCACTAAATGATCTGCAAACATTCCGAGGAGGGGAAAAGTTCCAAAACATCAAACCTTATCAGGCACCTTACATGATGACAATGGATAACCAGAACTTTACAATCGCTGAAGATACTGGCATTTGTCAGGACAAACAAACAAACAAACTAAAATATTTCACGGTCTCGAAAAGCAAGAAATTATTGGCATGTTAGGGAAAAAAACTAAAATGGCCTTTGGCCCACACTTTGGACATCTCTGCCCGTCAGTGAAATGTACATATTTTCAGAAGAACTACATTCAGAGTTCCTGATGAAACGTCTCACTTTCACCATAAGTTATTTGCAACTGATAAGCTATCCAGCAGGTGTGTAGCACAGAATTGACTTTACCTGAAGCAGGACAGTCCTTGGTCTCAGTGTCCGACGTCCTTAAATACTCAATGCTCAGGTCAAGAATTTCATCCGATTCCTCCTCAATGGCCCTCATTTTCTCTGGCCCCTCCTCCAACTCCACGCCGTTGCTGGCCACATTTCTGGGTCTTCCCCGTCTTGTTGCAGGCTTATAGATCAGACTTTCATCTTCTGAAGAAGTGTCCCGCGGTAGTGCAATGGTCTTCTTGCGCCTAGTCTGCCTGGTAGGGAGGATCTTCTCCGCAGGGGTAACAGAGACAGCTTTACTTTGGAGTGCGGCTTGTCTCTGGGTGGCTCTCTTTTTGGGATTTTTCTTAATTGGCTCTTTCAGGGTATTGTTCTCTGAATCACTCTCATCACTGAACTCCACCTGTTCAGTGGAAATTGTTGTTAGTTGAAACAAACATGGCAGCAAGTTATGTAATAATTTCATTAGATGCCTACCTGGAAGCGAGACTTCTTTGTGCGTCGTGGAGCGGCAGGCACTATCTGAGCTTTGTCTTGACCTGGCAAGAACTCATCAAAAACTTGAAACTGAAGCTTACAGGCAGTTCTCTGTGTCTTTTGCACGGATTTAGGGGCTTTCGCCTTCTGAACTGGCGTATAGGGTAGTGTAGGATCTATTGTGTTGAAGTCAAAAGCACTAAGTTCCCTTGCTGAAAACTTGGACTTGACCACTGGAGTCATGGAAACCATCACCGGAGTTTTGGGAACCAGGCCCTTCTCTTTAACTGTGGTCCTTGTTTCGTGGCTCCTTGGCTTGTCCGCCTTGACATGTGTCGGCTTTTTCTTTTTCGAAACAGACAAACTTTTATGCTCCTTGAGTGAGGGTTGGTGCAGTGCGGTTTTATTGTCCCATTTAAGTTCATTCAAATGTGTTGGTGCCTTCCAGGTCCACACTTCAGAGAAAAGTTCCTCTATTCTGCAGTCCTTTTTGGCACACATGGCGACCAATGAAGCCAAAGCTTTGATTGCCATCAAACTAGCTGTTAGAGTTCTGAGTTCTGGTGAGGGGACTGACTCGGCAAATGCTAAACCGGCTTTAAGAACTTTCCATATGCTATAGAACTTCCTGTGCCCTGGTTCGAGACTAGAAAAAGCCATGTGAAGGTAGACACGGCCCACCACATCTTGCATTAGGAAGGGTTTAGGGGAGCTTTTGATAGGTAAAGGCATGAGGAATAATTCAGCTAATTTAGTCTCAAGTTTGGCAGTGATCGTCTTACAGCGAACTAATGTGACCAAGTAAAGTTTAAAGCCCACTTTGGCTTCTGAAGGGTCCATTTGGAGAAACATAGCCTCCGAAGCTGCCCAGCGGGCTGTGACGCGGCTCAAAAGTGGTTCCGAGCAGCAGGGACACTCGCAGGCGAATTTGTGTGTGAGGCATGACAGCCAACGACGTGGAACGGCTTTCAGACGCGGAGAGCTTCCCTCATCCTGCAGTATTGGTTCTTTGACAGTCCACCTCGTACTGAGGATGTCCTTAAGGTCATCTTTTAGGACAGGCGATGGAGACGGAACTTTCTGCATAGGACGACCTTTTCTTGGTTTGAATTTTACTTTCGACTTGCACCTTGTGTCTGGAAAATCTGAAGAAGCAAGAAAGAGCGAATTAGAGACTCGGGATGGGCGATACGGCCTAAAATCTATATCGTGATATATCTTGTAACTCTTGCAATAAAATATTGTTTGGTATGTAAATGATAATAAAAACATTTCAAAACATGTACAAAGGCTCCTAATTTGGCTGCTGACATATTGGGTCATTTCCAGTTGTATTATTTAATCAAAACTTATTTACTATTAATATTTGGTTACTTGATGTTGTAACGTTGTATCTACACTTCTGTTCAAATGTAATAAACACTTATTCTATGTTTGTATATTTTATTAGTTTTGGCTTTTTGACTTATTTATTGAATAAATACGACAAAATATTTTTTGATAAAAGATATCGATCTAACCACAGAGAGCTCTAGCTTGCGGTTAGCATAGAGGATCTTCCTACTAAGTTAGTGTAGCAAGTTAAGCTATTCCTCGTCCTCTAGTGATAACGATACTTGTAAGAAATGTAGTTTATATGCGAGGATTGCTGACTTAAAGTGGCTTTGCACTGTGGACTGTTACATTAACTGCTTGCAAGAACACTACATTGCGTGGGGGATGCTTGTCTTTTTCTTGTAGCTGTCAAGTTTGCAGGACAAAGCTGTTTATCAAATGTATACACCAAATGTGTACAATTTATATAATATATTCTACAAAACCACCAAAGTTGGCACATTGTGTAAATCGTAAATAAAAACAGAATACAATGGTTTGCAAATCCTTTTCAACCTATAGTCAATTGAATACATTGCAAAGACAAGATACCTAACGTTCAAAATGGAAAACTTATTTTTTGCAAATATTGGCTAATTTGGAATTTGATGCCTGCAACATATTCCAAAAAAGCTGGCACAAGTGGCAAAAAAGACTGAGAAAGTTGAGGAATGCTCATCAAACACTTATTTGGAATATCCCACAGGTGAACAGGCTAAATGGGAACAGGTGGGTGCCATAATTTGGTATAAAAGTAGATTCCATGAAATGCTTAGTCATTCACAAACAAGGATGGGGCGAGGGTCACCACTTTGTGTACAAATGCGTGAGCAAATTGTCGAACAGTTTAAGAACAACATTTCTCAACTAGCTATTGCAAGGAATTTAGGGATTTCACCATCTACGGTCATTAATATCATCAAAAGGTTCAGAGAATCTGGAGAAATCACTGCACGTAACATTGAATGCCCGTGACCTTCGATCCCTCAGACGTCTGCATCAAAAACCAACATCAGTGTGTAAAGGATTACACCACACGGGCTCAGGAGAACTTCAGAAAACCACTGTCAGTAAAAGTTAAAGTTCAAACTCTACCATGCAAAGCCAAAGCCATTTATCAACAACACCCAGAAACGCCGCTGGCTTCACTGGGCCCGAGCTCATCTAAGATGGACTGATGCAAAGTGTAAAAGTGTTCTATGGTCTGACGAGTCCACATTTCAAATTGTTTTTGGAAACTGTGGAGGAAAAGAACCATCCGGATTGTTCTAGGCGCAAAGTACAAAAGCCAGCATCTGTGATGGTATGGGGGTGTATTAGTGCCCAAGGCATGTTAACTTACACATCTGTGAAGGCACCATTAATCCTGAAAGGTACATACAGGTTTTGGTGCAACATATGTTGCCATCCAAGCAACGTTATCATGGACGCCCCTGCTTATTTCAGCAAGACAATGCCAAGCCACGTGTTACAACAGCGAAGCTTCATAGTAAATGAGTGTGGGTACTAATCTGGCCTGCCTGTAGTCCAGGAGCCGTACTTATCAAGCTTCTTAGAATTACTCCTAAGAAGTCTGCTAAGAGTTGACTTAAGAGTAAATAAATTCTTCGCTGAAAGCTGCACTTAAAAGTTAGTTATCAAGCGTCTTACTCACACTTTCAGCGAAGTGTAGGACTGAATCTTAAGTGTCACACTCAGAGCTGAATTACGACATTACTATGTGCCGTAAACGGAATTTTAGGTGACGTCATTTCTGTGTCCATAGAAATGACCAATTACGGAATGGAATCCGTTGTCTAAGAATAAAGAAATATCTTGGAAATATTTAAGTGGACAATGGGAGTGTATATTTTGACAATAAACTACAAAATAATACAAAACAAACTAGTCCCCGCCGGCCGTCGTCGTCGTCGGCGGTCACTCGAAACGAGTATGACTGTCCTCCGTAGGGTCTTAGGGTGGATTCCCTATATGGAGGACGCCTGTGCGTGGAATCTTTTAATGTGGGGAGACTGGTGCACGGTCAGCCACCACACAGTCCTTGGCATTGAGCGGGCCAGGGTCCAGTGGCATGGAGACCAAGACGACTGGGGACCCGTCTTTGCTGCAGCCTTCATCCGCCTTCCCAGCCGTTGTGGTGCATTCCGCTGCCGCCATCTTCCGCCTGGTCCACCGTTGAGGCGGTTTTCACTATTCGCCCATAGCTGGGGTTATTTACCCATAGCTGGGACAGGGGTTGACTGGGCACCAGGGCATGTCCACACACCGGTGGGCCTGCATGCCCCGTCTCTGGGGCCCCCTGCTGCTCCGAGATCCCGTACAACTTAGCCTGGAACCGCGAGGTTCCAGTTACCGTGTGTGGCCACGAGGAGGCATGTACGAGTCTTGACAATGGAGAGGCTATGTACCGGCTGAGGAGGCTTATGCACTCGGCTCCTCTTTTCGCCCTCTGAGACAGAGGGCTAGCCGGCGGCACTAGCTGAAAGCAATAAGTATCAGGCAGAAGCAGCATGCAGCATAGCAAGCAAAAGCGGCATGCAGCATGCACTAACTACAGGTACTACTACTCCAAGGCTACTGCACTAGACGCATCACATCGCCCTGTGCGATGTTTTCTGCACACACACACAAGGATGGGCCGGCACTCACGCTACCGCTCCCTCTCTTCTATCGCCCACACACTCACTGACGTCACTCACCTCACGGCCACACACATACGCTACTGTCATAATATTTTCTTTCCAATTCATTAATTAGGCAACTAATTTGAAACTGGTGTGGGTGGCTCTATATATACTAGCCCACTGCAGACACATGCAGAAATCAACAAGGAATCGAAAAGTATTACATCTGTGACAAAAATAATATCCGCTCTGTCTAAACGATACCGTTTGATCAGCTGCTCGTCATCAAAAAAAACAAAAAACATTGTTCCGTTCCCTGAACGTTCGCGCACGTCTCTCTCGCCTCAGTGCCATCCCCTGCTGGCAACTCCTAACCACTTAAGACACCTCTGAAGGTCTCTTAAATATCGTGGAGAGTAGGAGTGATTCTTAGACTTAAGAACGTTGATAAAAAGCTTTTATTCTTAAGTTTGAGAGTAGGACTAAATTTCGCAAATTCTTAGGACTTAAGTGTAAAATGGCACTCTAAGAAGCTTGATAAGTACGGCCCCAGACCTGTCTCCCATTGAAAATGTGTGGCGCAATATGAAACCTAAAATACTACAAAGGAGACCCACAACAACTTAAGCTGTACATCAAGCAAGAATGGAAAATAATTCCACCTGAAAAGCTGCAAAAATTGTGGTCTCCTCAGTTCCCAAACGTTTACTGAGTGTTGTTAAAAGGCCATGTAACGCAGTGGTAAAAATGCCCCTCTGCCAACTTTTTTGCAATGTGTTGCTGCCATTAAATTCTAAGTTAATGATTTGCAAAAAAAAAAAATGTTTCTCATTTCGAACATTAAATATCTTGTCTTTGCAGTCTATTCAATTGAATATAAGTTGAAAAGGATTTGCAAATCATTGTATTCGTTTTTTATTTACAAATAACACAATGTGCCGACTTCTCTGGATTTGGGTTTTGTATATCGCACAATCCAATTGGAGACTTAATTTAAAAAAAAGAAACATTTTAGGTGTCTTTTAATGTAGCGACCTCAACTGATCTGTGACTGTTTTTTAGCCTTACCTGTACAATGTTCCAAAAGATTCCTGACTTTGTCTAGATCAAATCCAGTTTCTTCTCGCTCTCCCTGCATTAATTCCAACTCAGCTTTAACCACCCACAGCTCGGCACAACTAAAATAGAAAAACACAAGTATGAATAGCAAAATAGAAATGTAAAATGCATGTGGATTCTGGAAACTTAAAGTTTCAGAAAAATATCCTGTAATTTAGCAAGGACATTCTGTATAGAAGGCAAATACACAGTTGTAAATGTATGAGGACATCAGCGGAAGAACGGGGTTAGTTGGCATATTTATCTTGCCGCCATAGGGCGCCGTCTCCGAAATGTATATGGGCATTTACAGAATTTGGCTTACCTACATAGTCTTCTCTTGTGTAAAACAGTTGAACTTAAGGAGAGAAGACTGTTTTTTAATGTCAAACTGTAAATATGAAGCTCATGAGTATTGGTCATTGACGCTTTTACACAATGTGTTTATTATAACAATTGTTAACCTGAATAAGTTGCAGCTGAGACTACAAATGCAGCTCACCAACATTGTAGTCTGACAGTGGCGAGAATGATTAACAGGTTCTTGGGTCTCAATATAAAAGCGTATTGAGTGTCAAGAAAAGCACGATACAAATCTAATCCATTTTTAAAACAAGAACACCACTGGTTGGCTTATATTATCATTAGTGGCTTTAAAGCAGTGGTCCCCAACCTTTTTGTAGCTGGGGACCGGTCAACGCTTGAAAATTTGTCCCACGGATAAAAAATACAATCATGTGTGCTAACGGACTGTATCCCTGCAGACTGTATTGATCTATACTGATATATATTGTGTTATTTATGTTGATTTAATTAAAAATAAAAATAAAATAAATAAAAATAATAATTTCTTGCGCGGCCTGGTACCAATTGGTCCGCAGACCGGTGGTTGGGGACCACTGCTTTAAAGAATAGTTGCAATGACTAAACATTACATTGGCTTAAATTTTTTGTGTCCGTTAGCGAGCGCATGCCCGTGTCGCATATCCACACACAGGAGAAATCTTCACTTACGAAAGGATACAAAAAAAAAAAACGGATGCAATGGCATCGTGCAGAATTTTAACAGGTGAGCGAGACCATAAATCACTCCAAACACTTTCCTTGTGCCATGGCAATGTTCTTTTTCTCCATGCATACAGTTATGTTCATAATAATAGCAGTGTGTTTAAAAAGGTGAGTAAACCTCAAAATTCCTCAAATAAATTGTATTTTAATGAACACAAATGTATTGGGGACACTGCACATTCCATTTCAAAGCCAGAAAGTTGGAAAAAAGTAATTTAATTTGACAATATTGTACAGAAAGTCAAGAAATATAAAACAAAAAAATAGCAGTGTTGACATCTTTCTTTACAAAACTCAAATGTACTGTATAAACTAAGAAAGGCTTGCAGATTCAACTTTCCTTAGAATTATTAACTATAATTTAGTTGCATAACCACGGTTTCTGTAACTGCTTCACATCTGTGGCACATGGAGTCGACAGGTAATGTAGCCCGGGACAATTGTACTACGTTCCACAATTCCTCTGCATTTTTTGGTTTTGCCTCATGAACAGCATTTTTTATGTCAGCCCACAAGTTTTCAATGGGATTAAGGTTCGGGATTGTGCTGGCCACTCCATTACTTGAATTCTGTTTGTCTGGAACCATGATTTTGCTCGCTTGCTGGTGTGTTTGGGGTCATTGTTTTGTAGAAACACCCATTTTAAGAGCATTTCCTCTTGAGCATACGGCAACATGACTTCTTCCAGTATTATGATGTACTAAAACTGATCCATGATCCCTGGTATGCGATAAATAGGACCAACACCATAGTACGAGAAACATCCCCATATCATGATGCTTGCACCACCATGCTTCACCGTCTTCACCGTGTACTGTGGCTTGAATTCAGTGTTTGCAGGACGTCTGACAAACTGTCTGTGGCCCTTAGACCCAAAAAGAACAATCTTACTCTCATCAGTCCACAAATATTACGCCATTTCTTTTTAGGCCAGTCAATGTGTTTTTTGGCATATTGTAACCGCTTCAGCACACGTCTTTTTTTTAACAATGGGACTTTGCGGGGGCTTCTTGCTGGTAGCTTGGCTACACATAGACGTGGTCTGATTGTTACAGTACTCACAGGCCACCTTAGATCTTCTTTGATCCTCCTGGAGCTGATCATTGGCTGAGCCTTTGCCATTTTGGTTATTCTCCGATCCATTCCAATAGCCGTTTTTCTTTTTCTTCCTTGCCTTTTTGGTTTTGGCTGACATTTTAAAGCGTTTGATATCATTTTAGCTGAACAGTCTATCATTTTCTGCACTTCTTTATAGGTTTTCCCCTCTTTTATTAATTCTTAATCAAAGAACGCTCTTCTTCTGAACAATGTCTTCAACAACCCATTTTACTCTGTTTTTCCAAGGACAAATGCACAGCCTGCATATGCAGCGTCAGTTGCCTGGATCCTAAAATAAGGGCCAGTCGTATAACATATTTTTTTTACACATAATCAATGATGTCACTTATGGAACGCAGCACTGCTATTTTTTTGAACACGCTCCTTTCAGTAAATGATTCAGTTTCACAGAATCAGTAGCATGCACATCATGCCTGTTTGGTCTGTTGGTTTTCTATACCTTTACTAAACCTTGTAGAAACTTACTTGCAGTGTAGAAGTAGAAATTCTAACAAAAACAGTGGTTTATCTTGCTAGTGATGTGGGACTGCTATTATTTTGAACACAACTGTATGTGTAACCTGAAGGTCACAATGTATTTTTCATATACCTCTTTGTTACAATTAGTTGTAAAATGAGTTAAGCTTTAATTTAATCAGGGAATGTCTGGTGGAAGATGTTTTGACGATGAGCAATTCAGACTACAGAATGAAGTGTGACATGAACTTGTGTTTTTTAAAAACTTTGGTCACAGTATTTAGCGCAAGTACTTACTGGCTGAGCGCTTGTAACTTGGTGGCCAGTTTCAAAGCTTCTTGACACTGGAGTCTGGCATCATTGACGGCGCCACAGTTGGTTCTCATCACAATCATTTTCATGGAGCAGTTCAAAAGTTCTGACAGCACTCGCCATTTAAATTCAATGTTATGTCCTGTTCAATAAAAGGGAGGGGGACACAATCATTAGAAATGTTTGTATTTTTTGCTAGTCCCATTGTCCATAGTCCCATTCCCAACATACTTTTGCCACGCACACCTGAGACATTTTTAGTCATTCCATACAAGTCTTTCCCCACTAAAGTGAGCAGCAGTCTGTTGAGAAGCTTGAGGCTTTCATGTAAAGCAAAATCCGGGCTTTTTAAACCTGAAGTAGAAAAACAAAGACCCCAAATTCAATAAAGCTGACATTTTTAATAAAAAAAACAAAAAAAACAATAGTTACAACACACCTAGCTGTGTGATGCAGCTCCGTTGGATTTGTGGCAGTGAAGTTGTGTCCAAACTGAGGTAGGAGCTGCAGATCTGAAGTGCTTGAGCTCGCAGCAAATACCAACTCTTACTACACCGCTGCTCATTGGTCTCTTTAAGCACCTCACACAGATACTCTACCCCACGATCCACCTGGAAATGTGATTTAAAAATATACATCTCATTCATGCAAGTACAGCCAAGATGTCTGTGACTTACCTGTCCAGTACTGTAACAATACTGAGCTTTCAGTAAAATCAGCAGCAGGGAGAGAGTGGAAAGATCTTCAGTTGTTTCATCAGAAGTATTTTTCTCTGCTTGTTCAATCTGGCCCTGAAAAACATAATTGAAGTAATATCATAAATGAGAATGTATGACTTTTTATTTAATCAAAAAGGATGGAAAAAATGTGCATTACCAAAGCCAGTTCAGTGGAACCCAATTCCAAGAGGAGGCTGGCTGACTGACACAGGGAGCGTGAAACTCCCTGGGTGTTGGCAAGTTGGCGATAAAGCTTGATGGCAAGTTGATAGGCCTCCAAAGACTTTAGAGGCTATAAACGCAGAATTTTATCAAGACACATTAAAACATGCAGTGGTTTGAACATGACAAACACTAGACAGGAGAGGGTCATAATAAATCCATTCAGGAATGACACTTAAGGCACAGAGGTGGGACCAGACCAGCTCTGCTTATTCTCACTCCTTTTGGAGAGTTGATCACTTGAGCAAAAATGTGTGCTTGTTAAAGGAGAACAGCACATTTTTGTGGGGAAATTTGCCTATCGCTCACAATCATTATGAGAAACAAGAACACATCTTTTTCTTTTTAGGATTTTAAAGATGATAAAAGCTGAATATATGCAGGATTAACTACTGCTTTTAGAAGTCAGCACAAAGGAAGGGTGAGACATTGGAGCAGCAGGAAACCGAGAGAGGGAGTGACTCAAAAGCTACAAAATGTGAACTTGAAGCCATGCTATTTCAACATAAATGGAGTGCTTACCCAGCTGGACCAAACACACAACTGTCCATCAAGTGGGTCACACTTTCATATTGACCGTGATACACGCAGTACAACACCATACAACGACAGTACATACATATGTCTCCTTGTCTTTCATAATGATTGTGAACGACAGGCAAAATTTTTAAAAAAAGTGCAGTTCCCCTTTAAGTTTTAACATGTTCTAAATAAAATTCACTGTTTTACTGATTGTTTTTAAATGTGACCAAATACTGTATGTGGAATGGAATTTTGATACATCGTATTGTAAAGCATTTGAGGGGCAAAATGGACTGCATCATTCAGTTGCAACCTGCAGAAACACTTTTTATTCAGTCTCAGCTAGTTTGTGGTGGGTTGGAACACTAAATCCTTCCATTATAAATATGATAACAGTACAATCGATGTAGTATAGCAAAAATTATAATATTAACATGCATTTTGATGATAGTAATAAACACCATTGGTTGGCCCACTTTATATCATTTGTATCGCACAACCAGTCGGTAGTTGTTCTGAACGTTTGAAACATAACGTGTGTTATAACGAGTTCTTGAGCCAGTCTAGTGTTCACCGACCAAAATTACTTTTTAAATTAACTTAAGAGAGCACATCTTTAACCACGAAATATTGTAAACCAAGGAACACTCTTATACAATGTTAGGAATATCAGTTTCTCTATCCAGTAACCGATAACTTTCATCAACTATATTCAACATGTACAGGTGGTAATTATTATAAGGTGATGGAAGAAAGTTTAGTTAGAGAAGAGAGATGAAAAACTTGACATTCTTACCTTTCCCATGAGTCTGAAGAGCGATGCAGTGAGCTCAATAGAAATGCAGGTCTGCTTTGGGTTCTTCACAGAAGGCAGAACCGGAGTGTGCAGAAAGGCAGCCCACTCACTGAGTGCTTTTTCCAAAGGTTGGCACAATTCTGTTAGCAAATAATCAAAAAGTGTGGTAAAAATGTCAATATATAAACAAGAAATAATTTATATACACTGTACTATCTATGTAGCTTTAGGTTACCAGTTACCCTATTTACGACTACCCGGTATTCATTTCCATCCATTTTCTACCGCTTGTCCCTTTCGGGGTCACGAGGGGTGCTGCAGCCTATTTCAGCTGCATTCGGGCGGAAGGCGGGGTACACCCTGGACAAGTCGACTAGTGAAATGGAAAATGCACATATCTATAAATAGTATATGTATATTAGGGGTGGAACCATTCAAAAAATGAATGGTTCATGGTCATCTTTATTTTAACACCCCACAACACCATGTATCCTAAAAATCCAGCAATACCATTTTCCTAGATGTATCAATTGCATCATGTACAGTTATAGTGCTGCAACATTTGGTGTTTACAACCCAGTAGAGCTCATTCCACACACTTTTGTCTAAGATCGATACTTTGCAACAATGGTCTTCATTATTATGTGAATTACATTGTGCTTACGGACTGTATCCCTGCAGACTGTATTGATCTATATTGACATACACATACACAATGTGTATATAATGTTTTTTATGTTGATTTAATTTTTAAATTAAAAAACTTTTTTTTATTTCTTGCGCGGCCCGGTACCAATCGGTCCGCGGACCGGTACCGGGCCACGGCCCGGTGGTTGGGGACCACTGCTTTAAGTGACATCGTTGTAGTTGATTAGGCATGTTTTTCGTTTTATTAAAATGATTGTTGTTTGAACAACACCTCGTCGTACTTTCGACATCCAGGCAAAAGCTACAACATTTTAAATACACATTTATAATGCTCCGATACAGCAGACTTTTACAATGACACAGACACATCCTCTATCTGGCTGACTCAGCCCGCAATGGTTTTTTTTTAACACGAATGCCTCCACAACTCTTGTTTCTCTTTCACCTCACATATGATGTGTGTGATCCGAACTACACTCACACACACCCACAAGCTTCAAACGAAGTAGTAAAAAAAAACATAATCCGAACGACAAACGCTCCAAACCGTGTCAGGTCAACCAAATGGTTCAAATTCCTTTCATAAACTGCTGATTCATAATAATAAAATACATATGAATTGACATACACAGGATTATATATTTAGAAAAATATGCATACTGTTGTGTCCAGCCAAGCTGAAATGCAGGTCATCATACAGCGAGATGTTGTCCTTATTCTTCTGCTTGTCTTCATAATCTAAATCGTTGGTCCCACCAGGATTTTGTTCATCTGGAGACTGCAGACGCATCTCCTGAAGCTTCATATCCCTCTCAGTGGCCTAGTAAGACAAGACACAGTTCAAACACCACAGAGGGCATACTGTATGTGTGGCTTCTAAGAATTGCTATGATGCATTAACAAACCAGTTCATTTTGGACTGCATTTCAGATCTCAATTACTTCTTGTGTTTAGGGATCCATGACACATTTGGTTTTGAGTCGATACAGATAACTACCGAGTTCTCAAGACCAATGCCTTTTTTATATATATATATATTTTTTTTAATGTAGATTTGACTCTAGCTTGTAAACATTTGGAGGTAAGAAATACTCAAACAATAGTGAATTTGACAATCTGTACCTGTAGATTTGTCCTAACCAAAGATTACATCACTGTTATGGTAGAGTCAACATGACATCCATAAATCTGTGAGGTTTATGCCCTGATTTCCATATGGTAATGTATGCAGGAGTGAGGCGATTATGTCGTATTTTGAAAGCAAACAGCGGCAGCTTAAAAGGTAGAAACTGTGGGTTCGGGTGTTATTCTAGCCGACAGAGTCCAGTGACTTCTGCATCTCTGATATCGCAGCGGTCAAGTGTATCACCGAGTCAGCTGCTTTGTTGCATCTCTGGGCAGCTCTTAGTAGCATCGGGCTGCTGGGGGAAGCAATCCAGTTTGTTCTAGTGCTTTTCAGTCACGTCTTGGCGTTCATGATTGATAGTTTAGCCTGCTCAGGCATACACACATTGGCTATGGAACTCAAATGAATGAGAGCGGCATTTGGTACGGGCAGTATGCCTTCCTCAGAAAGAGTAAAGACACCATGTTTGCTTACACTCTGAAGTTCTACGAGTTGGGGCAGTTTGGAACCTCCTACATGGTAGGAGCGCTCGATTTTTTCCCCCAAACAGAATGGGTCTTGTCTCATTGGAGCATTTTTAAAATCAGTTACCAAAGCTATTTTTTATTTCCACCGGATTATTAGTGTCAAGTTACAATTCCTAATAATGGCCTGATAATTATTGTTCAACCCTTATTGTGTTATCAACAAAGTAGTCCCTCACCTTCTGAAGATTATTTTCGAGTGTACAAATGTAGAGCCAAAGCCAAGCGTGAGCTTTGGCGTCCTTCAGCTGGTCAGCATTTTCAGGAGTCTCTGGTTCCTCTTCCAAGAGGCGTAAAGCTTCATGGGTAAAATCAACGGGAGTACTAGAAAGTACAGAGAAGAAAACAAATCAATTATAAAAATATAATGAAAGGTCCACACCAAAACTACAGTATAACTCTTACCAATCAGTCTGTTCACTGAAATCCTGAAAACAAACAACCTGAGCCATTTCGCAGAGGTAGACGGCACGCAGATAGGTGTGGGAACTCTCCTCATGACAGATATCAAGCAAATCGCAAAGCGTGTTGTACTGCTCGTGAGAGGTGTCGCCTTGCTCCTCTTTATAGGCACGCAGCTCCTCATCCAAAAGACACAGCATTACTTCTTCCTCCAGAGTGCCAGGACCAAAACCATCACGTATTGTCCTGTGAGGATATAACCAACGAGCTCTGGTTTGGATCAAATCGGACCTATTTAGGTAGGGTAGTATTTTTTTTAAAAATCTTGCGCACACCTGAGTCGGATGTCCTCCTCAGAATTAAATGATGCATCCATCTTTGCTTTCACCCACAAGGAGATTGGTTCTGCCATATACAATTTGAATTTGTCCCCCAGGGCCTTCAGCCACAGGATCACCCAGTCTAGCGCGCGCTCCAAGTGTCCTGCTTTTCGAGACACCTGCACGGCTAGCGAGAAGAGTTGGTTCAACTGGGAAACGTGGAAATTAAGAATTACTCCACAGCAGTGCATTTCAAATAAAAGGTAGTGATGGACTATAAAAGAGCATACCCGATCAACAGGGAGGGAGGCGGGGCAGGTCTTGCCTAGATCCTGACACAGGATCTCAACGAGTGTGAAGGCCTGGTCATACAGACTCCATTTGTACAACCCACGGGCTAAGTTGCTCACTGCAACTACTGTATGGAGAAGGGGGCAGACACATCTGTCCATATAACAAGGTTGTCACAATTCACAGTAAAGACCTACTTTACCTGCTTTGACTAAAAGAGTTTCGTTTGACAGTGTGTGGAGTTCAGTCATCATGCGTCTAGCTAGGGCTTGGCAACAGAGCATCACTTTGGCCAAAGTATCGCCATCCTCCAGCTTGGAAAAAGACAAACCCAAACAATAAACACACAAAGAAATGTTGCCGAGTTACAGCTTTACGAAAGAAAGAAGCACTTCACCTGTGATTCCACCAAGCTATTATTGGCAAACTGAAAGCCTTGGTAAAAACTAAAACAAAGGGTCTCATGCAGTCTGCTGCAACCACTTTGGATTGTCGTGCTCTGAAAATCAAGAAAACACATTTTTCATTCTTCCATAAAGCAGGACATCAAGACTATAAGCCTTTGGGAAATGAAAATGTTACAATATGTTAAGAACACACTTGGGAATGAATGTTTCCCTGGTTGCCAGCTATTTAGATAATAGTGGCGTGGCGGCGGTACACAATATCAACTGATTAGCCATGTCGGTTGTTTAATGTCCTTTTTTATGGTCGTTGTGGGAGACAAAATGAGGAAAAACATGAAAAGAAAAACAAATGTGCTTTGTAAATTAGGAGTGGGAATATTACAACTCACAATTCAATTCAGAATTGATACTAAAAATATATTGTTTGGTATAATAAAACATTTTAAAAACAGATTACAAAAGATCTTCTAGGCTGCTGACGTACACATGCAAAGATGGCCTAAACACTTTTCTAAAAATACTTTTTTTTTTGTAATCGATTTAGAATCAAAATAATAATTGCAATAAGGATGTGAATCCATTTGTATGAGCATCTCTATTACAAATACAAATCAACTTTCTTATGTCAATTATTTGAGTTTTGGTGTATAGTAGCACCGATAGTTTGACGAGAGCAATACACACAGCATGCAAGTTCTATCAAAGCAAAACAATTTGCAAATGTATATCTGTCTGTGCATAATTAGACGTGTACAAAATCTGTATTACGACTTTTAACACGTGATTTTTGTCTGCTACATTTCTGCCGTGGCAAATCTGTATGAGTGCAGCGATCCGAATTTATATGAAAGATTTGTTTCCAACTTTATTTCAACTGTATGGACACTAGATTTGTCGACGGGTGGTATGTATGGTAAGGCTGCAATGATTAAATGGAATAAAAAAATGTAATTTATATTCCGTTGCTTTGATTAATTGTTTAATGAGCGTAACCAATAAAACTTCGTAAAATCGGGACTATATGAAGTGCCCGTATCTTTAAAAATATATTAAATGTTTGCTAAAATGCGACAGGGAAATGATGGCAAACAAAGAGTTTTGTCAGCGCTAACCTTTTGGCGGATCCTTATAATGTGGTTTTGGTGCTCCTTGAGAAAAGAAAAGCAGCTCAGCAGCACAGGTCCACTTAATCCTTTCGTGTGGCTACTTTTCACAGCCCACATCACCAGTCCACATCCTTCCAGGACACAGCGAGCTTCCTGGTCATCGACATCGTGGGGAAGACTCCTCATAGTCATGGCACACTTTTTTAAAACCTGTTCAATTTTCTCTGGAGCGGTCACTGTAGAGATTAGTATTGCCCATTTTCCGAGCTCCAGAGCTGCGGCCTGACTTGTTCCAACATTTCTGATCTTGCCCCTAATTACGTTCAGAAATGCAGAGGCTTGACTGTAATGCCCAGCTTGACACAGCATCTTAATTATAACGAGCACCATTTCAAGTAGAGTATAAACCCTTGATGTAATAATGGAATGCTTAGATTCATCATCCAGGCAGTCTTGACCACATGCCCAACATCTAGGTAAAAATGCGTGCATTTCTTGAACAAGAAACAAAGCGACGTCTTCACTTGTTGCGTCACAACTCCTTGAAAATTCACTGATAGCATTTTCTGCATACACAGGAGCTTTGGAGATGGAAGGAGTGTCACTCTTTGTTTCCGACAACAGAAGGAAGCGCAGGGCTTGAAACTGGTAGCGGAGTTTGTCTCTGGGATTGAGGATGGCAGCATCAGCAAGTCCATTCCAGAGGGTTGTGAAGCAGCTCAGCACAAGAACGTAATAATTGTCATCCTAAGGACAAAGCAGGATGAAAACTGTTAAAAGTGGTCAGGGGATCAATGTAGTGAAAATAGAAAAAAACGTGGGACAAACCTGTTGTGTTGAGGTAAGCCTAGCATAAAGCAATGCTGCAACATGGCTACTGAGACTGTGGACTTGCAGTGGTCTTAGGTTCTTGACAATATGGAAAAGGATCTTTTCCATGTATAACGGACTGGTTTGGGTAACAGTGAAGATATCAAAGCCATGAAGGGCAAGCTCTACAAGTTTTACCAGCTGGCTAATGTGGTCAGGGTCCAGGGATCCAACACTAAGTTGATGGTTGCAGGCTCGGATGACCCGGTCACAATTCGTGCGGCCTTGAAGCCATTGTCGACTCTTAACGCGAGTCTGCAAAGTGTAAAACAAGTTGAGTTTGAGCTTAACTTTAGAAGCGTTTAAAAACGATGCCATAAAATGACCATGTAGAAGAAAGGAAAACATTTTACATTTAGGTCTATGGTGATATATAGTGCTCATAAACAACCAAATAAAATGCAGTCAGACAGCTATTTGTAGTGAAATAAATGATTATCAACGTCAGTTGACTCTTAACGTGAAATATTTATAATAAAATACAATTAGACAATTGTATCTGCCAGTTTAGTTTTTTATAAATGCAAACCTCTAGTTCTTGGAAAAATAGCTGTGTCTCGTTTGTTGAAGCTGTCCGCTTGATGTACTCGTCGACCTTCAAACACCCCATGATGTCTGTACACAGATGTAAAAACACTTTAGTCGCTTTTTAAAAAATTAAGTTGGGAAAAGCTAGCTAGTATAGCTAAAGACACGAAACCACAGCGGCACGACGCTAACGTTCTGACAGTCAACGGCGACTTACTTCAAAGTCGGTGTCCGGAGTCTGCCAGCACTTGTACTTACGTTAGATAACAATATATATCATTTCGTTGTACATTGTGGACAATAATGAAAGACGAAAACTAAGCAGCAAGGACGAGGTTCAAACCGACGGAAAAAAATGGGTGAAACCAAGCAAGCCCCGTCGCGCACTATTTTGAACTATTTACCAACCAATCATGTTGTACATCCGGTTTTCCCGGAAACGCGGTGCATCATTGGTAATGATGTTTCAGTGCAACGGTTTTACAAATATTTATGAAATTTAATGAACTTAAAGCCATATGTAGTGATTTATTTTGCAGTAATTTGTGGAGTACTTTTTTGTACATTTAATAATAGGTCAACAAGATCAAATATACTGTTACGGTTACAGCAACCTTGAAACCTCCGATTTCGGGAAGTGGAGGGGCGGGGGCGTGTTCGGCGGGGGGCGTGGTTGGGGGCGTGGTTATATATATATATAGGGGTCACCAACGCGGTGCCCGCGGGCACCAGGTCGCCCGTAAGGACCAGATGAGTCGCCCGCGGGCCTGTTCTAAAAATTTAAAAATTAAAAAAATTAAAAATTTAAAAAAATAAAAAAATATATTTTTTTAAAATTAAATCTACATAAAAAAAAAACACAAGATACACTTTCAATCAGTGCATCAACCCAAACAACCTCCCCCATGCACACTCATCCACACCCACTCACACAAAAGGGGTTATTTATTTCTGCTACCAATATTCTGGTTCCCACAACATAGACAACACATCTGCAAGGGACACAGTCCCTGAAGCACACATGATTGTATAGGCTGCTGGTCCACTAACCTTTTCATTAATTACTATTTTTTATGTAATTATTTTTATATTGTTTTACTTTCTTTTTTATCCAAGAAAATGTTTTTTATTTATTTATCTTTTTTATTTTATTTTTTAAAAAAAGGGCCTTATCTTCAACAGACCAGGTTGTCAATGAAATTAGATTTGTTTAAAGGGCTTTTTAAACCTGGCCCAGTCCAGATAATGTCCAAGTCGGACTCAGCAGCACACACCTTCATTCATGTACACAGAAAAAAATTAGGGAACACAACAGATTGCATATCATTTATAAACAAAATTACATTTTCAAAATAATCATTTATGTACAGTCCAGATTATGTCCAGGTCACTCAAATTAGGGAACACAACAACAGATATCATATAATCTATAAATATAATTATACTTTCAAAATAAGCCTTTGAGGACTTCTCATCTTTTTTTAAATGTTTTTTGGCATCATTATCGTTTTCAACCATGTAACTTTCTAAAGTTAGAAAATACTGAATAAATGTTTTAAAGAAAGTAATACTAAGTGAATATCTGTTTTTGGCCTTAAAAATAAACATTTTACAGAGTACTATAATTAAATTGACTAAATCATGATTGTCAATGAACTCTCCTAAAATAACAGAAACCACATTAAGCTTCATAAACAAACCAATCCTTAAACACATTTTTACAACTTCCACCCAAAACAAAGACACAATATGACAATACCAAAACAAATGCAGGGTGGATTCAGGCTCCTGACAACAAAATCGGCAATCATCTGACTCTGTCATATTCCATAATTTTAACATTTTCCCTGTGGGTAAGAAGTTATAAATAATTTTAATTTGAAAATAACGATTTTTCACATCGATAGTGGTTTTATAGATTAGTTTGAATATGGCATTCCATGGCAACGGGCAGTCAAAAAAGGCCTCCCATTTTCCATTTGTGTTGTATGAGGCAGCCTTCAAAGATTTCTTTATTAAATAAAAATTATATATTTTTCTATTTATTTTAGTTCCTTTTTGCCAGCTAGAATTTCTTATTAGAGGTTTACAAACTAATAATTTAGTAGTTCCATAATTAATTATTTGTTTCCATCTTTTCCCAATTACTCCAGTTAGTTGATAAAATGAAAAGCTTGAGCAAGCATCACCATACATAGCTCTAAATTCATCATACTTCATAATTTTACCATTCTCGTTGATAATATCATTGACAAAAATGATTAATCTTTCAAACATATTTTTTCCAAAAGAAAGGCTTTTCATCTATTACAATATTAGAGTTCATCCATATTAACTGCTGCAAAATATCGTCTCTTTTTTCTGGCACATAAAATTGAAAACACCACTATTAGTGTATTGTTTCCTTTATGAAACTATGTTTCCCAGCAGACTCTCTGGGAGGGGATCACTTGTAAAAAAGGATACAATTTCTTTTGATACAGTACATGTTTTTGTCCAACAGGACATTTGTGTACCACTCAATGTTTAAATACATCTTTGGAACAATTGATGCTTTTAAAGACAGACACATAGCTTCAAGGTTGAGAAGTTTCAGGCCCCCATATTCATACTCTTTGTACAAAACCTTTCTTTTAATCTTTTCTGGTTTGCCGTTCCAGACAAAATCGAAGACCTTCCGCTCATAAATCTTAGAAAAGTTTTGTGATGGAGCTGGTAATGACAAAAACAAATAAATAAATTGAGGAATAATTAACGAGTTGGCAATAGACATTTTACCATACAAGGTTAGGGATTTCCCTTTCCATAATTGCATAATTTTGTCCAGCTTTCTTAGTCGATTATCATAAATTACTAAGCCTAGATCTTCCAGATTTTCTGGGACAACAACACCAAGTATGTTAACTGGTCCATCTGTCCACAAAACAGGCACTTTGCATTCCATTCGAAAGGACGTTCCCTTTAGATTTCCGATCCTTAACATTTTACATTTATCATAATTAAGCTTAAGGCCAGATTGCTGTGAAAATATGTCCATAAGATTAAGAAGGTTCCGCAAACAATGAGGAAAAATCTTATCTTTGTGAATCAGCCTTTTCTGACATGAACTTCATCAAGAACAAACACAGAACACGCCTCACTGATGCACATCTGCAAGACTCACTCAGAGTTGCAGTGTCAAGTTACACACCAGAGTACAACACACTAGTTAACAGCATGCAATGCCAGGCTTCCCACTAACTGACAAAGAAACAGATAACAGATTTGGTGTCCAGTTCAAAGTGTGACATGATTTAAAAATTTGAGAGTTTACTTTTGTATTTTACATGAGTTATTATTTGTACAAACATGGTGCAAAGTAATTCATGATTTGTTAAAAAATGTTAGTGGCTAGCTAGTTAAAATGGGATATTGTGATTTCACAAGACTGTCTTAGAAGTGATCATTTGAAAATGTTCAATTTGAAAAATGTGCACTTAGAGAAAATATAAAAATAAAGTGTTGCATATTGATATTTATCTGTTTCTATATATATTTATTGTGAGAAATCATTAAGATGATCAGTGTTTCCACAAAGATAAATATCATTAATTATTAATAATAACAGAGTTAAAGGTAAATTGAGCAAATAGGCTACTTCTGGCAATTTATTTAAGTGTGTATCTAACTGGTAGCCCTTCGCATTAATCAGTACCCAAGAAGTAGCCCTTGGTTTCAAAAAGGTTGGTGACCCCTTATATATATATATATATATATATATATATATATATATATATATATATATATATATATATATATATATATATATATATATATATATATATATATATATATATATATATATATATATATATATATATATATATATATATATATATATATATATATATATATATATATATATACATCTACATCCTGAAAATATGCAAACAAAACTGTGTTTAGATAATTGATACTTCAAACTTGCATAAATAAATCTTAAGGAATATAACATAACTTGGCTTCTGAGAGCTTCAAAATGTAATGAATAAAATGCTAAAGTTGTTGATAAACAAGCAATTATTTTAATAATTGAATATGGTCATTTTAAATGAATTATTATGACCATTTAAAATTAATTATTTCAAATATGTTTATTTTAATGTATAATTATATGGCTGGATGTAATAAGGAGTCAGAAAAAATACAAATAAAAATACAATTAATTTTGTTGTTTTTAGCAAAATATAGTAAAAATGTATTTAGTTTAACATTTTTTTTTATAAATATATTTATTTTTAGGTAAGATAAACATAATAATACAATTTATCTGTAGTCTGGATGATTTAGTTCTTGTCACCCTGTTGTCCTCCCGTCTCTTCCCCGAGGATGGCTCCATGAGCTGGGCAAACGCCTGGAGATGCCCTACGTCAACAACACGGTCGGCGGCCCGTCGGTGCGCAGCTCGTACATCGCCGCCCTCTACTTCACCCTCAGCAGCCTGACCAGCGTCGGCTTTGGCAACGTGTGCGCCAATACGGACGCCGAGAAGATCTTCTCCATCTGCACCATGCTCATCGGCGGTTTGCCGGACGCCTCGTATGGAATAACGAGATTGGGCAGGCACACTGTTTATATCGTGGGAAAGCGGACGTGAAAAAAGACTGTCCTCACTCAGGTTCGCATGGAGCTGGAGGGGGCGTGGCCTCCAGCTCCGGCTGAAAATCGGGAGATTTTCGGGAGAATATTTATCCCGGGATGTTTTCGGGAGAGGCCTTGAATTTCGGGAGTCTCTCGGAAAATTCAGGAGGGTTGGCAAGTATGGGTTACAGTGTGTATTTTTTAATTCAATGAAATGGCCGCCCGAATGCAGCTGATATAGGCTCCAGCACACCCCGCGACCCCAAAAGGGACAAGCGGTAGAAAATGGATGGATGGATGGAAATGGCTTTTGCGAGGAATAACCAGAGTTGACTGAAAGTTTTAGGAAACACACAAATGACTACTTTTTGTAGTACAATTGTCTTTGTGAGAGTCCAGTCCCTACAGCATAGGGTCGCAGTTGTCACGGCTCGGGCGCACTGACGTGCGCATTCATTTGTGCGCGGCGCTGAGAGCACCTCCAGGAGCGCGCCAGGCGCGTGTCAGTCCGGCGGCAGCAAGCGGCTGCAATCAATCACCAGCAATCAGCGCACCTGTGGCGGATCAGAGAACCTGCCTTTATAAGCCTGCACAACCTGCTATCCCGCGCCAGAACGTAGCGACCTGTCCTGTACAGTAAGCCGAACCTAGCAAGCTCTATGCAAGTCTTTCTCTCTGTGTTTTCTCACCCGTTGTGCTCAGTTGTCTCGTGTCCTCCTTGTCGCCCCTTCCAGCAGCGTACCTCCGTTTCCACTTTGCGAGCTGTGTGTCTCGTCTTCCCGCATTACCTCTGCTTCCCTTGCTGCCTCTTGGAGTTCCGCCTCTCTCGCTCAACACTCATGGTAACACTCAGCAGTTAATTCCCATACATAGTCACACATCATACACTTTTGGATTTAGTCACACGCCATTCTCTAGTTTATTAATATTATTGTTTGTTATTTATATATATATTATATATATAATAAAACATAGAACTAAACGACATTCCTCCTGTCTGTGCCGTCTTCTTCCCCTGTACAAACACAACAGCAGGACATACTTAGCATGTTTGTTCCTTGAGCCAACACGCACAAACAAGTTTTCAGATATGCTGCTTCCTGGTCATGGAATGACTCGCAAAAGGATCTGAGGTACAGCCAATTTGAAGGATCAAGAAACTGTTTCTATTGGGCATTGTACCGGTACTTGTTTTTAAATTGTTTTTACTGAATCATTTTATATTTTTTGACCTATCATGTGCTTTTATGCATGTCAAGTCATTATTAAATGGCTCTGACATGTCAAAAGGCATTGACAAATCATGTTCTTTTCGAATAGCTCTATAACTGATATCGGTGGTTTAGCCGGGATATGATCATTTCAAAATTAGATTTACAGCCCCGAAATATTATTGTTTTAATTTCGATGTCCAAACCTCCACAGTTTTAACCAATTAGAAAATCCATGAGTGTGTTACATCCAGGTTGCCAGTTACGCACCGCCATCTTCGTCTATCTACTGCCACTGGTAAAGTTACTAAACATGTCAGACCTTAGTAAATCTTAAAGCCCTCGTTACGATTCTCAAGTTATTCATGACAAAGCCAAGAATTTTTTCCACCCAAATTGTGGGGTTGAAGATGAACCCCACCACAACACCTATAACCCTAACTCTAAATCTAACCCTCTGGGATCACATATTTATTTAGTGCGGGAAAATACATATTGGTGATGCATATGTAATACTTTAAACCAGGGGTCCCGAAACTTTTTGACTCGGGGGCCGCATTGAGTTAAAACATTTTGGCTGGGGGCGAAGCTGTGTGTGTGTGTGTGTGTGTGTATATATATATGTATATATATATATATATATATATATATATATATATATATATATATATATATATATATATATATATATATATATATATATATATATATATATATATATATATATATATATATATATATATATATATATATATATATATATATATATATATATATATATATATATATATATAACTGCATCTAAGCCATACATCACCAAGTCCAATGCATAGTATCGGATGCAGTGGTGTAAAACACGTCGCCGCTGGACTCTAGAGCAGTGGAGAGAGGTTCTATGGAGTGATGAATCACCCTTTTCCATCTGGCAATCTGATGGACGAGTCTGGGTTTGGAGGTTGCCAGGAGAACGGTACATTTTGGACTGCATTATGCCGAGTGTGAAATTTGGTGGAGGAGGAATTATGGTGTGGGGTTGTTTTGTCAGGATTTGGGCTTGGCCCCTTAGTTCCAGTAAAAGGAACTTTAAATGCTCCAGGATACCAAAACATTTTGGACAATTCCATGCTCCCAACCTTGTGGGAACAGTTTGGAGCGGGCCCCTTCTTCTTCCAACATGACTGTGCACCAGTGCACAAAGCAAGGTCCATAAAGGCATGGATGACAGAGTCTGGTGTGGATGAACTTGACTGGCCTGCACAGAGTCCTGACCTGAACCCGATAGAACACCTTTGGGATGAATTAGAACGGAGACTGAGAGCCAGGCCTTCTCGACCAACATCAGTGTGTGACCTCACCAATGCGCTTTTGGAAGAATGGTGGAAAATTCCTATAAACACACTCCGCAACCTTGTGGACAGCCTTCCCAGAAGAGTTTAAGCTGTAATAGCTGCAAAAGGTGGACACACATCATATTGAAGCCTATGGGTTAGGAATGGAATGGCACTTCTAGTTCATATGTGAGTCAAGGCAGGAGGCCAAATACTTTTGGCAATATCGTGTTTCTTCATTTCAAATGTAGTTTGATGATGTAGCCAAAAGAGGGCAGCACCAAATCATTTAATTGGCTAAGACGTGACTTCTCCTCCTCCTCCTTCACAAGAGAGCACAATGATAAAGGCTTCATGCAGAACATGCACATTAGCCTTCACTCACTGGTAGATGCACTCAAGATTGTGTGTGCAGATGATGAGTTGCTGTATGGACTGGAGGGATGGGTGTGGGAGGGCTGGGGTTTGACCTGTAAAAGCCGTGAGGCTCCATTTTTCGCTGCATTATTAATGAATCTTTTTCTGGTAACATCTCTCTAGCCTGAAAACTGTGGGAGGGAATAGACAAGTAATCTAATAATCTGGTATATAATCTGTTAGTTTTTTTTTTACCACCCATCCCCACCACCCCACGCACACACATGTCCAACCTACAATAATTGCAGGCAAGGTTAATGCTTTGTGTTTAGACTTCATCTAAAAGGGTTAGAGTTGGGTTAAGGTTAGGGTTAGGAAATCACAGTATGAATGAACGAATGAAAGCCTAAAAGTGGGATAGGGTTAGGGTTGGGGTTGGGGTTAGCCCTGTTGACTGTGAGATGGGTTGGAAAATATTATAATGACCTTTTCTATTCTGGGAGCAGAATGTGGAAGACAGTGTTATGTAAAGGGATTTGTCTGGAAAAGATGGGATCCTCCCTGCACCAACAAGCCAACTACAACTGTTGAAGTCACTGCAGCCTCAGCCTCTGTGGTTAAGCCTCTTACTGTACATAAACACGCACACACACGCACGCACGCACGCATGCACGCACGCACACAGGTGCATGCACATGTTTGCAGTGCTAGTGGGTGGCATCCAGTTTGCTGCATTGAGCTGCAACATTGACACTGGCCTTATTCCATCAATCTTACATACAAAAAAACCCAGTCGTCTTTAAATATTTTAAAGAGCTACTACTCAGAAGCTTTCAGCCTGTGTGTGTGCGTATATGTGTGAGTGTCAAGGGGCAGGGGTTGACTTATGTTAGGGAATGTGTTAGTGCACATGTGTTTCAGTGTGCATGCATGCCAAATGTGGTCTTGCATTTACGTTTAGTACTGAATAGGGTTGATCTACTAAAATCCGAATACCACGCGCTAAACAGCGTGTGCAAACTATAAAGGTGTGTTGTGTGTGATCTACTTAGACCAGGGGTCGGCAACCCGCGGCTCCAGAGCCGCATGCGGCTCCTTGACCACTCTGATGCGGCTCAGCTACATGCATGCCGACCCCCTCGATTTTCCCAGGAGACTTATGGATGTCAGTGTCTCTCATAGACTACTCCCAGGGAAAAATAATCCTATTAACACTCTAACTACTCTATAAAGGGCGTGCCCTAATTGCACTGCAGTAATTGTCCTCTATAGCATTTACTTACAGCATGCCAGGCCAGCCACATGTTGTATGTTGTTATTACTTGCTCACACAGGAGACAGCAAAGCATAGTTACTCATCAGCCACACAGCTTACACTGACGGTAGCCGTATCAAACAACTTCAACATTGTTACGTTACAAATATGCGCCACACTGTGAACCCACACCAAAAAAGAATGAAAAACACATTTCTGGAGAACATCCCACTGTAACACAACATAAACACAACACAACCATTACCCAGAATCCCATGCAGTCCTAACTCTTCCGGTCTACATTATACACCCCTCTACCACCAAATCCCCCCACACATCAACCCCCCCCCCCTCTTCGTGGTTGGTTGAGCGGAAGAGTTAGGGCTGCATGGGATTCTGGGTATTGGTACCGTCAGTGTAAGATGTGTGGCTGCTGAGTTAGTAGCCTTGCTGTCTCTTACGTGAGCAAGCCAAAGCTGCATTCCACTTGTGGCCGAGCAGGTACACTGATTGGGCAGACTGTAGAGGGCGCCAAATGCAGTGTCATCACGCTCTGATGTTCGGGAGTCTCCCGGGAAAAATGAGAGGGTTGGCAAGTGCGACGCAAGCGACATTCATCCAAAACTCGCGGGCTGCACTAACATCCAATTCCCACATTAAAGTGCGTGCCGGTGCGTGTGTCTGAGACCCCTGGTTAACATAGCACAAAGCATGTAAGCTTTGTATGCGGTGTTTTTCATTTCAAATTTTAAAAACATTTTTGTGGCTCCCATTACTTTCTTTAATGTGTGAAACTTGCCAAAATGGCTCTTTGAGTGGTAAAGGTTGCCGACCCCTGACTTAGACTGTGTACAA
The DNA here is from genome assembly GCF_033978785.1 of Entelurus aequoreus. Lineage (NCBI taxonomy): Eukaryota > Metazoa > Chordata > Actinopteri > Syngnathiformes > Syngnathidae > Entelurus > Entelurus aequoreus. The sequence continues at coordinate 34,189,680 of NC_084731.1, forward strand.
TTGATGACAAGTGAAAAAGTCATGCAGAGCGCCCTATTTAAATGAGCATTTTACGAATACTACCAGCATACTGTGACCATAGAATCACTCATTTTACTCCACATTCATGTTGTATTAGACTTAGACTAAGACTTAGACTTCCTTTTATTGTCATTTAAATTAGAATTTTACAGTACAGATGAGAACGAAATTCCGTTGCATTAGCTCGTTGTAGTGCAGGATAAAAGAGCAATAAGGTGCAGATATAAATTAATACATTACTGTACAGATAAATATATTTCACTTTTGCATATGTATCCACGTTTATGGATGTATGTTATATTGTCTTTACATTCCAGCGAGTTAATTCGTTTTTTGGGGGGGAATTGAGGCGATTATTATGAGGCATTCAAGAGTCTTATGGCCTGAGGGAAGAAGCTGTAACAGAACCTGGAGGTTCTGCTACGGAGGCTGCAGAACCTCTTTCTAGAGTCCAGCAGTGTAAACAGTCCTTGGTGGGGGGGGGGGGGGGGGGGGGGATAGCTCTCTATAGTGCCTCTGTAGAATGTGGTTAGAATGGGGGGGGGGAGAGCTGTGCTCTTTTCATCCGACGCAAAAAGCGCATGCGCTGCTGAGCTCTTTTTACAAGAGCTCCGGTGTGGACCAGGTCATGTTGTCAGTTATCTGCACCCCCAGGAACTTGGTGCTGCTTACCATCTCCACTGCTGTGCAGTTGACGAAGAGTGTGGCTGGACTGATGCCTCCTGAAGTTGACGATGATCCCCTTGGTCTTGTCGACGTTCAGGACCAGATTGTTGGTTCTGCACCAGTCAACCCGATGTTTCACCTCCTCCCTGTAGTCCATGTCGTTGTTGTCACGGATGAGGCCCACTACTGTTGTGTCGTCCGCATACTTCACAATGTTGTTAGTAGTAGACCTGGCGCAGCAGTCATGGGTCATCAATATTCATGTCATACCTGTGAGGATTTGCAATGTTGAACAAGCAGCACACATCTATAATATTTGAAACCTTTATTGCAGTATAAAATCACAATCTAGACAACCAAAACTATTTTAGCGCGCTGACGCTCTTGCAGGGAGGTGGTGGACCATCACAACACCGCATTAATGCATCTGGAATGATTCAAACGCAAGAAAATGCATATGCAAGTCATTTTTCATAAGCGTTTTTTTTCTTTCTTAAAGGAGGTAGTATATTACAGATATATAATAACATATTTTCTAAATGAACCAACGGACCCCATTAAAAAGTACACCAGCAGACACCAACATGGATCAATTCATTCATTTTGATCAGTCCCTTAACATAAATAAATAAATGATAAATGGGTTATACTTGTATAGCGCTTTTCTACCTTCAAGGTACTCAAAGCCCTTTAACAGTATTTCCACATTCACCCATTCACACACATTCACACACTGATGGAGGGAGCTGCCATGCAAGGCGCTACTAGCACCCATCAGGAGCAAGGGTGAAGTGTTTTGCCCAAGGACACAACGGACGTGACTAGGATGGTAGAAGGTGGGGATTGAACCCCAGTAACCAGCAACCCTCCGATTGCTGGCACGGCCACTCTACCAACTTCGCCACGCCATGGTCATATTATGATTTATTTTCCAAATTTAAAGCAATCCTTGTGGTCTACATAACATGTAATGGTGGTTCTTTGGTCAACAATTTGCGTAGATTATGTTTTACAGACCGTCTTCAAGCCGCTTTCTGACTGTCTCTTCAGTCTTATTCACGTATCTCCACTTCGACTGTGTCTTCTCCCTAGCAGACTTTTTAAAGGTGTCTTTGACTTTAGTGGGTCTTATTTAACAAACATGATCTATGACTCACTTGTTTTAGGTAGCATTCCTTGTTGTTTGAAACAATTAAGATGTGGTACAACCAATTTAAAAAAATTAATTCTTGGACCCTTCTGTTTTGTCAAATTTTAAAGGCCAATTTCTAAGTTAACATTTTTATCCAAAATATTAGAGAATGGGGTTTATAATCAACTGCAATTTTACCTTCAAATGAGATTTGTGAAAAGTTCCAATCAGGTTTTAAATCTTGTAACAGTACGGAAACAGCTTTTTTAATAGATGACTTTGGTAGCTGGGCTGTGCTGGTGCTTTTAGATTTGATCTCGGCATTCATCACCGTTTACCACAACATTTTAATATCTCTTCTTGAGTAGGTCTGAAATGCATTTTCCTAAACTGGTTCAAATCTTATCTGACAGACATGTCTTTCGCTGTCAATATTGGACTTTTTTTTATTCCAAAAAGGCCCTTCTAACCTGTGGGGTGCCCTGAAGGATCAATTTTGGGTCGAGTTTTATTCACGCTTTACATGCTTCCACTGGGATACATTTTCAAAAAGCATAAACCCCTTTTCATTTATTTGCAGATGATGTGCAGAATAATTTGACTTTTAATTCCAAATCTGACTCTCCTGAAGAACTGTACTCCAGTGTCTACAAGAGGTAAAAGACAGGATGTCCATTAATGTTTTTAATTTAAACGACAAAAACAACTGAGGTCGTCATTTTTGATGAGCCCGATCTCTTCTGAACAGTGCCCTTGTTCCATTATGGTCCTACTGCCACCCTTCTGCAAAAAGTCTGGGTGTTTATATTGATCATTTTTTTAAACCTGACAAGCAAATAAGCTCAGGGGTCAAAACAACCTTTTTCCGGCTTAGACTACTTCAGAAGGTCATATCATACCCGCTCATAAACCAGTTAGAAACAGTTGTGCATGAACAATAACGTCCTGCTCAGACTACTGTATTTGTTTCTATTTTGGCATTAATCAGTTCTCCACTTGCCGCTTACAGCTGGTCCAAAACGCAGCTGCACGCCAGCTCACAGGAACCAGAAAAAAACAAGCACATCATGCACTGGTTTCACTCCACTGGCTGCCTGTTGTTTTTAAAATTTAGTTTTTATTATATGTTTATGAATTACTCCATGGGCTGGCTCCTCCATATTTATCTGACTTACTTAATTTTAACACCCCGGTCAGAGCTCTTACTGTAAGTCAACTGACCAGTGCTTTTTGCAGTGTTCCAAATCAAGCCCAAATACCTTTTGTTTTAGCAGGCCCTAAACTCTGGAACGCTCTCCCTCTGAATCTCAGAGCTGCTACATTTCTCTAGAAATCTTCTTTAAAACACACTTACAGTATTTGCACTTGCATTTTAAACAAACTGAGCTGTAAATATTTATGGATATGTTTTTTAAAAAGTTTTTATGGACATTCCTCATTTTATTTACAGTGCTTATTTTATTGTGTAAGAATAGTGCAAATTTAGTTTTTACCATTTTATTGATTTGTTTGTTTATGTTCTGTACTTTTGATTTTTATTCAAACTTTTTTTTAACTTTACCCTTTCTGTTTTTAATCCGTACAGCACTTGGAGAAGGTAGTGCGTGGTTTTAAATTGTGCTATATAAATAAATTAACTTTGACCTTGAACCATCAGCCATGATGTAGTTTTAAAGGCCTACTGAAACCCACTACTACCGACCACCCAGTTTGATAGTTTATATATCAATGATGAAATCTTAACATTGCAACACATGCCAATACGGCCGGGTTAACTTATAAATTGCAATTTTAAATTTCCTGCCACACTTCCGGTTGAAAACGTCTAGATATGATCCAAACATCTCAGAACAAGCTAGTCAGGTTACTTCTAGACCTCCACCCCAGATCCCACCTCACTCCTACCCACTTCTCCAAAGTGGGCTGGCTCAAGGTGGAGGACAGGGTTAAACAACTTGCACTGTGCCTAGTCTATAAAATTCACTACACCTCCCTGATACTGAAGTACATGTCAAACTACTTCCTTAACGTAAATGACCGCCATAACCACAACACCAGGGGGAGCTCCACTAACCACGTTAAACCCAGATTCCGAACTAACAAAGGTCTTAACTCATTCTCTTTCTATGCCACATCAATGTGGAATGCGCTCCCAACAGGTATAAAAGAAAGGGCATCTCTATCCTCCTTCAAAACCGCAATAAAAGTTCACCTCCAGGCAGCTACAACCCTAAACAACCCTAAAATTCACACAATTCACACAAACTAACACGCTCCCCGGATTGCTAATAATCAAATGCTATATGTAAACAATCAAATGCAGATACTTCTTCCTATGCCTTCTGATCTCTCTCTCTCTCTCTCTCTCTCTCTCTCTCTCTCTCTCTCTCTCTCTCTCTCTCTCTCTCTCTCTCTCTCTATGTCCACTACTTGCTGTCCATATCCTACCCCCCCCCCACACCCCTGATTGTAAATAATGTAAATAATTCAATGTGATTATCTTGTGTGATGACTGTATTATGATGATAGTATATATCTGATAGTATATATCTGTATCATGAATCAATTTAAGTGGACCCCGACTTAAACAAGTTGAAAAACTTATTCGGGTGTTACCATTTAGTGGTCAATTGTACGGAATATGTACTTCACTGTGCAACCTACTAATAAAAGTCTCAATCAATCAATCAATCAATGATGACGTATGCGCGTGACGGAATCAGTTGATGCGGAAGTATTGGTACCCCATTGAATACAATACAAAAAAGCTCTGTTTTCATTTCAAAATTCCACAGTATTCTGGACATCTGTGTTGGTGAATCTTTTGCAATTTGTTTAATGAACAATGGAGACTGCAAAGAAGAAAGTTGTAGGTGGGATCGGTGTATTAGCGGCGGACTACAGCAACACAACCAGGAAGACAGAGATGGATAGCAGACGCGTTAGCCGCCGAACTCACCTTAACTTCCTCCGTCTCGCCGACCGCATCTGTGATCGGGTGAAGTCCTTCGTCGCACCGTCGATCGTTGGAACGCAGGTGAGCACGGGTGTTGATGAGCAGATGAGGGCTGGCTGGCGTAGGTGGATAGCTAATTTTTTTAGCATAGCTCTGTGATGTCCGGTTGCTAAGTTAGCTTCAATGGCGTCGTTAGCAACAGCATTGTTAACCTTCGCCAGGCTGGAAAGCATTAACCCTGTATTTACAAGTCCCTGGTATAATAGTATTGTTGATCTTCTGTCTATCCTTCCAGTCAGGGATTTATTTATTTTGTTTCTATATGCAGTTAAGCACGAGGCTATCACGTTAGCTCCGTAGCTAAAGTGTTTCGTTGATGTATTGTCGTGGAGATAAAAGTCACTGTGAATGTCCATTTTGCGTTCTCGACTCTCATTTTCAAGAGGATATAGTATCCGAGGTGGTTTAAAATACAAATCCGTGATCCACAATAGAAAAAGGAGAGAGTGTGGAATCCAATGAGCCAGCTTGTACCTAAGTTACGGTCAGAGCGAAAAAAGATATGTCTTGCAGTGCATTCTAGTACTTCACTCGAACGTTCCCCATCCACGAATCTTTCATCCTCGCTCAAATTAATGGGGTAATCGTCGCTTTCTCGGTCCGAATCGCTCTAGCTGCGTTGAAAACAATAGGAAAATGTGAGGAGCCTTTCAATTGACTACGTCACGCTACTTCCGGTAGGGGCAAGGCTTTTTTTTTATCAGATACCAAAAGTTGCGATCTTTATCATCGATGTTCTCTACTAAATCCTTTCAGCAAAAATATGACAATATCGCGAAATGATCAAGTATGACACATAGAATGGATCTGCTATCCCCGTTTGAATAAAAAAAATTCATTTCAGTAGGCCTTTAAGCGCTTCCATATTGGAGTCTACTGACAGATTTAAGTTAGAACTTTGCGCTACTTTGTATTAGAAATGGCAACAGCAGAGGATACATGTGCATGTGCGAACCAGTCTGCCCCGCAACAAGAGGATAGAGAAAAAGAAGGAACTTATTGACTCCAGCGTCGGCCTACAATGGCGGACTTGCACAAAGCACTTTGGGTAAAACTCTACCATGTGACATACCTGAATTGCCCAGGCTGGTTCGTGACAGAGAGCGAGAATTCACTGGCCCCAAGATGGTGCTAGACCACCTGCTTGGGCCCCACACAGAGCTGTCAGAGCATTACAAGTACCGTGTACTCATGGTGCAGCTAAATCTAGTTGAAACAAAGCTCATTGCTGAGTCCTGCAGACATTATGTCTAACCCTATAGGCATTATAGGCATTATAGCGCCAGTATAGACAACTCCGTCAGCTTGCACAAAGTGAGATTGCGGCAATCCTCAATGCCCTGATGTTAGATCTGGAGACACAAAAGGCTTTCAGAGCTTCTCTCTCAGTGTTGATCTGCTAGTAGGACTGCTCATTTCATTAGAAGGGCCCAATGTTACAGAAATAATGTCAACTGGTCATGTCGACAGACTGCTTAGTAAGCTTCCCAAGCATGAGAGACAGCTTTGTTGAGCATCTTCAAACACAAGGCCGTCTTAACACAAGTCGACTCAACCCTTACAACCTCAGAGACCTTGCTGACTGGCTAAAGGTCAAGGCAGAAACTCAAAGACTTTCTGCAAGAATGGCACAACGCCATCGTCCCGAAGAGTCTAATGTCTCCAGGAGAGAAGGCTACGCTCCAACTTCCAGAACAGTAATACTACCAAATGCTGCCCAACGTCTAGCCCTGAAAGGTAAATCAGAGGCTCTCACATTGCGCACCGTCCGCTAAGACGTGGCACATCTCGCCGATGAGGCAGTTTCTTTCTATGTAGCCCCGTTAGCACACCCAAAAGAGCTACAAGTTATACAGCAGGCCAACTAGCTCGAGCAGAGCAGTACTACCCATTGTTGCACTACGACAATATTACCGCCATCTGTAGGACCTATCACTTACAGGCCTCAAATTTTAACTTTTTAAGGTTAAGGCAAGTGTTACCTTAAAGGAGGGCTCATATTTTAGGGCACCAAGGAAAGTTAGAAGGGCACCCAGGCAAACATTATTTTCTTTCCAGGCAGGGGCTCCAAAGCATGCATGCATACATACACAGATTTTTTTATTTATTATTAATATAAACTTGTCAGCTTTTTGTCATTTCATGATGCCTTTATCTCTATTTTTACCTTTTAATAGAGGGAAGTAGTTTTTGTAATTATTTATTTTTTAAGTTATGTACATGTAGATGCTGTATCGCAGGGGTGTCCAAAGTGCGGCCCGGGGGCCATTTGCGGCCCGCAGCTAATTGTTTACCGGCCCGCCACACATTCTGGAAATACTGTTGTAAAAATAAAAAAGAACATTAAAAAAAGTGGAATTAGGTGAAATCTAACGAGAAAAAGTTGCAATGTTGACACAAAAGCTGCCATGCAGGCTGTTTTTTTTCTTTTGTCTTTCTTCATTTTTCTTTTTTTGTCATTGCTCAAAAAAAAAAGATAATGACAAAAAAATCCATGTTATATTGAATTATTTTCAGGGCTCCAATTACTTCAAATATTTCACTTTAAAATGTTTTATGTGGTAAATATTGCATATATTGTGTAGTAGCCATATAAAAACATCAAAGTTTTCTTTGACAATAGCGCATAAAACAAACAAAATAATAGTTCCAGCATAAAATCGACAGATATATCTGAAGTTGATCTCATAACTTAAGTGTTGAAAGTGAAAGAAAAACCTAATAAAAATGTATCACTTTATGAGTGGGGCACCTTTTAGATCCCAAATATGTTTAGTGATTTTCTATTTATCTTTTCACTGTGATTACTCAAAAATATGAAAGAATTAAAATCAATGGTGTCCTGCATTTTGATCTTTTAGGGCTCTAATTACTAAATACTGCATATTTCAGTTTTACTATAAAAAAACTAAGTTGTTTTTGACAGAAAAGCCATAAAACATTTTTTTTAATTTGTATTACTTTATATCAACTTGAAGTTGATATAGAGATTTACTGTAAGCGTTAAATAATTAAAAAAATAATAATAATCTGACTTATTTTTAACATTTTAATGACTGAGACCCTTTATGGTCCCCGGGACCCCTAAAGGTAAAATAAATTAAAAAATGCATATATTTTGTTATGGTTTGAAAATGAAAAATATCAAAATGGCCCCCACATGCTTTAATTTTTACGTGTGCGGCCCTCAGTGGAAAAAGTTTGGACACCCCTGCTGTATCGGAACAGATCCATTAAGAGTTTGAGCAGAAATATGTCATATAGGAATTAACTATACACAATAAAACATTAACAAAATGATGTGTCAAATGTTTTTTTAAAGTAATACTTTTGTGACATGAAAAAAAACAGAAGTATTGTAAAAAAAACCATGACGTTTACTTTTTGGTATCAAAGTAAAACACAAAGTAGTTTGGCTAATGAAGATAAAGTCTAATAAACAAGATGTGTTCTTCTCCAACGCCCCCTTGTGGTTCAGTACAACAGTTTGGCCAGACACTAATATCGGGACGGCGTGGCGCTGTTGGGAGAGTGGCCGTGCCAGCAGCCTGAGGGTTCCTGGTTTGATCCTCTCGTCACGTCCGTTGTATCCTTGAGCAAGACACTTCACCCTTGCTCCTGATGGGTCGTGGTTAGTGCCTTGCATGGCAGCTCCCGCCATCAGTGTGTGTGAATGTGGAAATAGTGTCAAAGCGCTTGGAGTACCTTGAAGGTAGAAAAGTACTATACATTTACATAATATAAATCAGACATTGATAACGTCAAATGGATGAATCACTTCAAACATCTACATGTAAACAACAGAGCAGAAAAAAAGCCAAGATATATTCGTTCTCTAATCGGAGTGTCTGTGGGGATGAAGGGTTCCAGCAAGTCCCCATCAACATTCTAGAGTCCTAGCTCTCTGTTTTTATTGTATAACCTTTCGTGGCAGGAGGGGTTAAATTCAATATGTAAATGTTGTATATTTAAATGAAGCGAGAGCTGACAACGCCACTCGGGATATGATGGCTCCCAGAAACAATACAAGTTTTGTATTGAGGCCGCATCAGGTTAAAATTCCAAAACGAGACAGTGAGCTGAATACATAAATGCACACTTTATTTTATAATATTACAGCACTTGACTCTGTAGGCCTATGGGGATGAATAAAATGCATTAAAATAGTGACACGTTGACAGAATTTATAATAATCGCACAAAAGAACAACAATACAAAGCAAAAGTAAATAACTTAAAAAAAATACAAAATCAGATCAAAAAGGCAGACAACATAACTAATGGAAAACAACACACCAAACTAAATGTTTCACTGCACTAAAAGATACTTAAAATGAGCCAGGCCTACATTTGACGCACTCAAGTGAGCGTGGAATTAGTGCTGTATGTTTGGAGCGCACCTGAACGCACCACCCAAAACGAGATACGTGTCACCACACGCTGTGAGGGGGGGTTAAGCGTTGACACAACGCAATTCAAATGTTGTCCTAAGATACACAGTGGACAAAGCAGTTGACAAAGCATTGTCTCTTCATGTTGGCAGCCTGTATGGCAGACCCGGCTGCAGAACAATACTTAAGGGGACGGACGGGCATTACAGTTTTTCAGGGGGGCCCCTGCCAAAATGTTACGGAGCGTGCACGTGTGTTAAAGCTGCACTGCTGGGAATTAGTCTCTCCACAATTTATATGTCAGACAAACAATTATATTTGTGGTTACACTTACTTTAGTTAAAATTTTAGGTAAAAATCAGTATTTCTTTATTATTAATTCCATATCGTGCTCAACTGTGAGAGTGTGTGTGTTGATCACGTTTAAACAGACGCTTTCACACGGGAACCTCGATTACAATGATTTAAGTCTGCATGTAAATGTCATACCAAATTGAAGAGGGATGTTTGCCAAACATGATAAACATGTAAAAATACAGTACAACCACATTTCAAAAAACAAAAGTTTTACAAAGTGCTGCACAGGAGTTAAAACATACATTTAGAAGCAGAATAAAACTAATGAGAGTCAATTATATAAAACATTTAACTATAAAGAGAATAAATACATAAAAGAAAAGAAAATAGACTATAATCACACAACTCTCATGCTGATTTAAACACCAAGGACTAAAAATATGTTTTAAGACGCGATTTAAAACTCATTAAAGAGGGAGCCGTTCGAATAGCAAGAGGGATATAGTTCCAAAGTTTTGGAGCCACATTAGAACATGCACAAATCTAAAATGAACTGGGAGCCAGTGAAACTGATGTTTTGCTTCGTTGGCTTCAAATACCATATTTTTCAGGCTATAAGTCACAGGGGGGGGGATTTATTTTTTTATTTTTTTATTTTTCATAAAGAAATACAATCATGTGTGCTTATGGACTGTATCCCTGCAGACTGTATTGATCTATATTGATATATAATGTATATATTGTGTTTTTTATGTTGATTTAATAAAAAATAAAAACATTTATTTTTTAAATTTTTTTATTTCTAATTTTTTTATTTCTTGTGTGGCCCGGTACCAATCGGTCCGCCCGGTGGTTGGGGACCACTGATGTAGAATGATGTCTGGAGCACAAGATTGTTCAATATGTCCACCGACGGATAACCCTTGATATCACTGGACAAATCTTTTTTTGAAGTATAAGGATCTATTCCATTGTATAGGGGACGGCATGGCGAAGTTGGGAGAGTGGCCCTACCAGCAATCTGAGGGTTGCTGGTTCAATCCCCACCTTCTACCATCCTAGTCACGTCCGTTGTGTCCTTGAGCAAGACAATTCACCCTTGCTCCTGATGGGACTGGTTAGCGCCGTGCATGGCAGCTCCCGCCATCAGTGTGTGAATGTGTGTGTGTGAATGTGGAAAATAGTGTCAAAGTGCTTTGAGTTCCTTAAAAAGGTAGAAAAGCGCTATACAAGTACGACCCATTTTACCATTTTACCATAGTTAGATTTTTTGTTTCGTATCTGCTTTTTGTAGGAAGATCGAACCCCCTTGCGTACTCTGAGCTGCTTGCTGTACAACAGTCATCTTGGCTTGGTTGACCACCACTGGTTTTCACTTCCGGGAAGAAGTCACATGACGGAATACAAGCAATATGATGTCATATTTACCCGCATGTGCCAACACACCCACACACACACACAACACACACGCGCACACAACAACCCTCTTTTTTGCCACACAGCGCAGCGCAGGTTATAAGGTAACTGGAATATTTTTTTTGGGGGGGGGGTTATATCCTTCTTCTGAGTGTTAAGTTCTACCATGAATTGATTAACGTAGACCCCGACTTAAACAAGTGGAAAAACTTATTCGGGTGTTACCATTTAGTGGTCAATTGTACGGAATATGTACTGTACTGTGCAATCTACTAATAAAAGTTTCAATCAATCAATCAAAGTACAGCAGACACAGACATCAGCGTGGATCTACGTAGCCTTATTTTCAACAATTCCTACGTAAACAACTTACGCAGTGTACGTAACTGCACCACAGTGTACACGTCATTCCCAATCCTTCCACAATCGCTGTTTCGTGGGAATCTACATATATATACATTTATATATACCTGTATATATAGACTCCCACATGTATAATATCAATGTTAATGTAACTGAGGGTGTACAAATGGAACGAATAAGTGTCCATTACTATTAACTATCTGTCATTTAGCTGGGGACACCCTACAACTGCCTCTAGGGGTCGCCGCATCCCACTGTATGTATTTATTTCAGTTTGCCTTTTCTTTGGCCCACCCCTATAATGTTATCCATTTCCTCAACGTATAGTAAAAACAAAACTGCATCCATTTATATATTGACAAATCAAAACAATGCCTTGTGTGTTGTTTGGGAACAGTTGGTAATGGTTATGTGCAGTAAAAAATTTTCATGAACTCAACTCACCTTAATGTGTGTTCCTAAATTTTTGTTGGACGTCTTAGATGAAAAGAGCAGTTATGAGTTTAAAAAAACTAAGATTTTGGTCTAAACACTTACATTTGTCTAAATGGGGCCAAGGACACGCATTAGTGTGGGTTTCCTGGACATTGTCTTCATAATCAAAGGAAAAATCAAATGTGCGGGAGAGAATCCCTCTGTCATTTTCCAGGATGTATGTCTCTTTTTTTATGAGTCGTCAGCTTGAAGCGTCCCTCTGTCTCCGACTCCCTCATCGTCATGTGACATGAGTGTGTGACTGTTATGATTTTGCCTCCTGGTTTTGATGACCCGCCTAATCTTGCCTGTGATTGTCCTGTCCATAGTGTTTGGCCCTAAACTTAGCCGATTGTGACTCATCATACGTACACTAACCAATCATCATGGATCATTCATCCAGGCCATTCTATTTTCTCCGTATTTTTTTGGCCTGGATTTGCAGTCCTTTTTCTTTCTTTGTAGCTTGTAGCTTTGATGTAAGCTACCTCGCTATAATAATAATAATATAATAGTAATAAAAAAGTGGATTGCTCATTGGTTTGCGCAAGGTAATATTATTAATTTGGTGCTGAAATACCCATGATTTCAGCCTTTCAAAGATCCTCTTGGACCAGATTTTAACCTTGGTACTTCTCAGATCCTAGTTACGTTGGTGGTTACACCCCTAATTATCGGAAGAGTCTTGTCTTTTCATTTACAGTTCTTTGTGAACTGACTGCTGATTTCATCAAAATCAGAATGTCTTTTTCCGAGGTTGAGCGATCTCCTCTCTGCAATTCAATTATACTCTGCTAGACCGTTTGAAATTTGTGATTGGTCAGGTCCAGAGAGACGGTCATTGTGTGTTCATGGAGGTTAAGTTGGAGCTCAGCCATCAGATAAATGTTGATGTAAGATAAAAAAAAAAAAACGGCTGCAGAAGCAGAGATTAAGCAGTGTATAAAACTGACTGCTTCTTGAGATTATAATAATATTAATGAAGTGGCACAATACTAAACATTTGAACTTAGCTTCACCCCAACATGATGAATCAACAATTAATAGTTGTTGCTTAGACTTGCCTTGGATTTAGCTTTCATTTTCATTCCTACACAACTTTCTTCTTGCCTGTTTGTTTTTGTTGATATAAAACACATGGACAAGAAACATACCAAACATGAGACTTTATTGGAGGACACAAAACACTTTAGCTTGTGTACATTTGTGTGTATGGAGTGCCGAATGTAAAAGTTCCATCACATTTTTTTAGCAGATATATTTCTCAGATTTAAAGGAGCCATATGTAAGAATTGCATGTCAAGTCATCATTAAATGGCCCAGATATGTCAAAAGGCATGAATAAATCATGTTCTTTTCGAATACCTTTATAACTGATAACAGTAGTTTAGCCGGGATGTGCTCATGACAAAATTAGATTTACAGCCCCGAAATCTTGTTATTGTTTTCATTTCGATGTCCCGCCCTCCACCGTTTTTACCAATTAGAAAGTCAGTGAGTGTGTCACATCCAGGTTGCCAGTTACGCACCGCCATCTTCGTTGAGCTACTGCCACTGGTAAAGTTACTAAACATGTCAGACCTTAGTAATTCTATAAGGCCTTGTTACGATTCTCAACTTATTCATCACAAAGCCCCCCCAAAAATTAGGATTGGTATCGGGGATGCCTTTGAAAGATGCCAAGTAGTTACAGGATCATACATTGGTCATGATTAAGTTCTCATGTGTCCAGGGACGTATTTCCTGAGTTTATGAATATAATATGAATAAAAAAATAATACAAAAAGATTTTGTGATGATAAAAAATATTGATGTAATCATAGTAGTATCGACTAGATATGCTCTTGTACTTGGTATCATTACAGTGGATGTAATGGATAGATGTGGATAGTCCAACTCATACTGACTGGTACACACAAGCTATGCAGATGATATCAGTAAAAAAAACTGCATTTGGTTTAGATAATAATGAGTCATATATTTAAATATGGGATCCATTATTTAAATTTGTTTTAACTAATAAATTAACCTAAAATATGACTTATTTTATCTTTGTGGAAAATATTGGACACAATGTGTTGTCAAGCTTATGAGATGTGATGCAAGTATAAGCCACTGTGACACTATTGTTCTTTTTTTAAATGTTTTTTTATAAATGGCTGTGATGATAATGTAAATGAGCGATTCCTAATCACTGCTATGTTGGAATTCTTAATATTGATACTGTTGTTGATATTACTCATTTTTGTTTGACTACTTTTGGATTGTTTTGTGTCATGTTTGTGTGTCTTCTCAATTGCTCTGTTGATTGCTATTCTGAATGTTGCTCGGCCGGGTTTGGTTTTGGAATTGGAATTGTATTATTATGGTATTATTGTGTATTATTTTGTTGGATTGATTAATAAAAAATAAAAATAATAGTAATAATAATAATTGCAGTGGATGTCAGGTGTAGATCCAGCCATGGCGTTTGTTTACATCGTGATGCCGGTGAGCTATCGTATCCTCCTACGGTGTGTAGTGAAGCATGGTTAGCTATTCCTCGTCCTGCAGGGATGATACTTGTGAGAAACGTACTTTATTTGTCACCATGGAGGCGAGGATTAGTGATTTAGAAGTAGCTAAAACACTGCCGAATGCGGATGGACATTAGCCGCTAGCTAGCCATGTCTGAAAGCACCTCTTCCGGTGGGCGTTTCAGTGTTAGAACTTCACCTTTATCGTTAGTTTTTAAGCCAAAATGCGTCCATTCTCCCTTTTTTGTCTACACACTGTGTCTGCTTGTAAGAACTCTGTGATTGTGCGCTGCCGAACATGCTCCTCTGCTCGTAAAACCAGCAATGTCATGACGTTACGACGCGCCGTCATGCCTGTAAAAAAAATAAAATATGGCGAACCGGTATTTTTCAAACAGAGTATCGTACCGTTTTTGATTCATTAGTACCGCAGATTCCAAGTAGCTTGCCCATCACTGATATGAATGTGTGGCAGAACTCCCTTGAAAAAGAGGTTCTTAATCTCAATTGGATTTACCTGGATGAAGTAAAGGTTGAAACGTTTCTTCATTAGGCAGCAGCCAATCAGTAAATGTGTGACTACACTAGAGCGGTTTTGCAGAGCTACAGAGTTAAACATCTTTGACATTACCCTATGCACGTAACTGAAAACAGGCAAGAACGTGACAACACAAGAAGCTGTCTAAGTTACGGTCCAACAAAATTAACACACAACACATAAAAATTAATGCTGTCAGACGATACATTTCTAAAATTCGACTATTTACACTTTTGAATTTTAAATTAACACAATTAATTGCAGTAAATTACTTTCTTGTATAATTGAAATTAACTTTAAAAAAGACCTCAATGTTTTGACACAAATGCACTTTTGAATGTCACACAGGAACATGAATGAAATGTTATCTTTATTGCTTGAATACTTGAATGTATTTGTTCAAACTTGCTAACTGTAAGGGAGTGTCATCAGGCTTTAATTTTCATGTGAAATATTTCTCACAGAGCATTCGGAATTCGGTACCCGTCCCTAAATGTAATATTATAATAATAGTTATTTTTAATGAACATGCACAGTTTGAAGAGTATGAATAATATACTATATTTTCAGTAAATTATTGGTTATTAATAGCTGAAGTGCAGTAATAATAGTTTAAGCTTGTAGTCCCGTCACCCATCTCTATCAACAATGGCAGCAAACTGCTTAATCCACTTGTATTTTGTCAATTTTTCCAGCTCTGGCTCCTCCTTGGCACTTTGCTGTAGCGAGCCGTGACTCATGCTAGCCAAAAGCTGTACTGTATTTGTTTACGGAGTAGACACACGACTATATCGCAAGGCAATTACTCTATATGTTCGGTCAGGCCTGGCCCTAACCAATCTGGCGCCCTAGGCAAGATTTTAGGTGCCCCCCCCCCACATCGGCAGTGAAGTGTATATACTCACAAGAAACCGAATAGCTTTGTCATTGACCTTTTATTTTTACTTAAAGAAAGCAAATTAACATATATGAGAATGTTATGTTATGATTATCTTTAACCGAATCACAGCAGTGCTCAAATTAAAAAACAGCATTCCCTCTCATGTGATATTGCTTAATTAACATTAATGATGTGCACTTTAACAACTAGGCTTACAACTATACCTAATATATAAAGGGGTGGAAAAGTGACTATTACCTGCAGGGCAAACATTAGCTAACCAGAAGGCAATAACAATGTAAACAAAAAACACCTGCTTAAAAGATCTAATACAAATGTCCCTGAGGAATGTAAGGTGGGAGTACTGTAATTACCTAACGTTACATTATTATTTTCCATAACAATTTAGCCCCCTCCACAATATTAACCCGACGTTAAAACAGAACTAGCTATTTATTGATTAGCAATTGCCGAATCATGTAACATTAGCTTAATGCTAAAAAGCCAGGTTACTATCACATTCTGTAACAGACAAATAATTTCATGTAGGCTAACGTTACCTACCTGCTACCTCTGTCTTTTTCTCGTTTCTCCTCCTCTTCTTTTCTATTTTTTCTTCCCTGGGCACCTGACAGTTTTGGCCGTTTTCACATCTTGTGTTGATTTTTTGATGTGGTAAGAGTCATGATACGGGAAGGGAGGGGGCGCACCGTGCGGGGGGATGGGGGGTGGGGGGGGGCGTAATGTTGTAACAAATAATATTTCTATTAAATAGGCTTTACTTTGCATTTTAATTAACGTGTGATTATATTTTGTATTTAGAAATAATAGTACCAACTTTTTTTTCTTTTTTTTTTCTCCAACATTTGTGGCACTGGCGTGGCGCCCCCTGATGGACGGCGCCCTTAGCATTTGCCTATACGGCCTATGCCACGGGCCGGCCCTGTGTTCGGTGTGGGAACTCGGTACACCTTAACAATTGTTCCATACTGAAAAATCAGATTACAAGCACATGCATCATCCACACAATAATAGAAGTTAATATATGACATGATCAAAAGACAATGAAGACAAAAATGATTATCTCAGACAAAAATGAATGAACATTTGCTGTAAGGCAGGGGTGTCCAAACTTTTTCCACTGAGGGCCGTACACGGAAAAATTTAAGCATGCGGGGGCCATTTTGATATTTTTTATTTTCAAACCTTAACAAAATATATGGATTTTTTTTTTTTTAACATTTAGGGCTCCCGGGGACCTATATGGGTCTCAGTCATTAAAATGTAAAAAATAAGTCAAATTATTATTATTTTTTATTTAACGCTTACGGTAAATCTCTATATCAACTTCAGGTTGATATAAAGCAAAAAAAAAAAAAAAAAAAGGTTTTATGCCTTTTCTGTCAAAGACAACTTTTTTTTTATAGTAAATCTGAAATATGCAGTATTTAGTAATTAGAGCCCTAAAATATCAATAATGCAGGACACCATTGATTTTAATTCTTTAATATTTTTGAGTAATCACAGTGAATTGTTAAATAAAATCCTACTAAATATATTTGGGATCCAAAAGGTCCCCCGCTCATAAAGTGATACATTTTTATTAGTTTTTTTTTTACTTTTAACACTTAAATTACGAGATCAACTTCAGATATATCTGGCGATTTTACGTTTTAACTATTATTTTGTTTGTATTATGCTCTTTTGTTAAAAAAAACTTTGATGTTTTTTTATGGCAACCACACAATATATGCAATATTTTTTCGACATAAAACATTTTAAAGTGATATTTTTTAAGTAATAATTCATTATAATATAGATTTTTAGTCTTTTTTTTTTTTTTAGCAATGGCAAAAAAAAGAAAAATAAACAAAGACAAAATAAAAAAACAGCCTGCATGGCAGCTTTGTGTCAACATTGCAACATTTTCTTGTTAGATTTCACCTCATTCCACTTTTTTTAAATGTTTTTTTACATTTTTGCAATATTATCAATTTTTAAATTTTTGCAGAATATGTGGCGGGCCGGTAAACAATTAGCTGCAGGCCGCAAATGGCCCCCGGGCCGCACTTTGGACACCCCTGCCGTAAGGGCTTTTTGTTGTCTTTCCATAAATAACATCAACATTTGATGTGAACAATCTGTGATGTATAGGCGCAGGACTGAGAACATCACTTAATTATTCATGTTTAAAAGGTTTGGAGAATGCCAGGTTTCCCCATGGGTGAAGTGTGCATTTGACCAAAAAGGCCTGCAGGACTTGATCACGTATGAACCTAAACATAACACCAACAAAAAACATAAGGGAGATTGTGTAAAGCCAAGACAGTGGACTAGATTAAGGCCAACAGGAAGTCCAGCTAAGCAAAGACTGAAGGAAGTCCTTGAAAGCCTGCTTACCACCAGGGAATCTACAGGTCAGATGTGAAAAGAACATGTGTCACTTCACTTGGATCTCAGAGGAGAAATGTGCTGGTCTAATGCTGACGTCGCACATCACACACATCACAAGACGTGTGTGCGTGTGTGTGTGTGTGTGTGTGTGTGTGTGTGTGTACTGCGGAGGCCACGCTGGACCTAATAGGGGAGGAACACAAAGTCAGGTTCTGAGATCATCATCATCACGTCATTTGTGCTATCATCATTGGAATGAAGGTATTGTCATGTTTGATCACGTTGTTACGCCAGCAGATTCTCAACCGCCTGAAGCATAATCACAGCTATCTGAGCTGAATGTGATGTCAGGTTACTAATGAAAGCCTCCACTTGTCTTTGTGAGGATATACACTACCGTTCAAAAGTTTGGGATCACCCAAACAATTTTGTGGAATAGCCTTCATTTCTAAGAACAAGAATAGACTGTCGAGTTTCAGATGAAAGTTCTCTTTCTCTGGCCATTTTGAGTGTTTAATTGACCCCACAAATGTGATGCTCCAGAAACTCAATCTGCTCAAAGGAAGGTCAGTTTTGTAGCTTCTGTAACGAGCTAAACTGTTTTCAGATGTGTGAACATGATTGCACAAGGGTTTTCTAATCATCAATTAGCCTTCTGAGCCAATGAGCAAACACATTGTACCATTAGAACACTGGAGTGATAGTTGCTGGAAATGGGCTTCTATACACCTATGTAGATATTGCATCAAAAACCAGACATTTGCAGCTAGAATAGTCATTTACCACATTAGCAATGTATAGAGTGTATTTCTTTAAAGTTAAGACTAGTTTAAAGTTATCTTCATTGAAAAGTACAGTGCTTTTCCTTCAAAAATAAGGACATTTCAATGTGACCCCAAACTTTTGAACGGTAGTGTACCTATATATATATTCTTTAAATTAATACATTTTAACATGTCCTGTCCAGCCACTCAGGCAAATAATATTGTTGATAGGATGTAGATGCCCATATCAGCTGTACAGAAGTGTGGGATACTTCTCTTCTTGCTTTGTTTGTATTTACCTTTATTAAATGGATATATTTAGGAGGGGTAGGAATAAGAAAAAAAGATGACACGGGGAAATTGCGAGGACAAAAGGGGCGAAAGACAAACAGCGACAACAACAACAACAAAAAACAACAACAACTACAGAACAACATCAGCAGTTACGATATACAGTATGTATGTATGTTTGTACATTGAATGTGTGTGTGTATGTATGTGTATGCACTGTTGTGTATCAGAGAAAAGGGGAGGTGACGGCGACAGACACTAGATGGCAGTATGAACAATTATTTATTATGTATATATATATTCAATATATATAATAATAACAAACAATACTAATAATATAAACTAAGGAAATGGAGTGTGAACTAGATCCAAAAGGGAATGTGTGTGTGGTGTAAGACTATGTGTGTAGTTAACTGAAGTGTTACCAAGTGTTGACGAGAGCAAACGGGCAGTCCATGGGGCAGGCAGGTGATCCGGGCGAGAGAGAAGCGTCAGAAGAAAGTCCAAGCGGGAGGTCGAGAATCCTCCTGGCTGTGCGCACCCGTGGGCGTGTCCCGAGGTGCGCTCACTGGAGCGCACAGACGAAAGAGAGGCGTTGGCAGGAGTCTGAGCCGTAACATGCATGTATGTATGGCAGGCCGTAGACAGAGATTAAGTTTAAGTAGTATGCCGTGTTTCTACCCAGTTTCCCCAGGGGGTGGGGAGGAACAAATTTATTAAATGTTTGATAAAACCTGATTATATGCATGAGTGTATGTATGTACAAAGTATATGTGCATGTGTATGTACAGTCAGGGGCGCCGCTAGGGATTTTGGGCCCCATGAAAAGAATCTTTACAGTGCCCCCATTATTTTTTCTGTATTATAATTTCATCATCATTAGGGGCCTCTCTGGGCCCCCCTCCATCATGGGCCCCTAGAATCCGTCTCCTTTACCCCCCCTTTTCGGCGCCCCTGTGTACAGTATGTGTATGTTTGTACAGTGAATGTGCATGTGAATGTTGTGTACCTTGTGTGTGTATATGTACCTATGTATGTGCGTATGTATGTATGAATGTACGTCTGTATGTGTGTATGTGCATATGTATGTTTGCATGTACTGAACATTATATTTGTATCCCAGTATGTGTGGCCCCAGCCACCCAGAGATCCCGACGCAAAACAGCAGGCGCGGTGCCCAGGGAATAAGGGAATACCAGCCAGGCACAGGCAGGTTGGCCAGCTATAGGACCCCCCAGGACCGTGCCCCCCATTGCCCCGGGCAGGCCAACGGCAGGCCTTAGACAGACGTGCACAGCCGAGGACAAGGCACGGGAGAAACAGAAGACACCCAGCCCCCAAGCCAGCGAGAGATCATATTCCACGCTGGCAGAAGGACGGGACGCCCTGCCCCAAGTTGCCCTGAGACTCCCCGAAGCCGGACAAGAAGACCGGCCCACCCCGCCCCACAAGCAACCAGCCCACCCCATGACACGCCAACACCCAAAGCCACCACCCTAGCAGCTGGCCGCAGCGCATCACATCAGCACGCCACACGTCACACCAAGGCGCCATGACAGACCGCGCATGGGGACTAGACCCAGCAGTCCCCCACTGAGCAGGGCACCCGGAAAGGGCAGGCAGCGGGACCCAGGGGCCCCAGACACGCAGCCCGGCCGTGGCAGACCGGGATGTCGACCCCAAGCTCCGAGGGCAACACCAGTCCCCAACGTCTAAAAAAAGAATAAATACATAAATAAAACAAAAACAATTAACAATAATAATTACATACATACACACACATACACATACTGTATATAAACAAACACATGCACACATAAGTTGGCGGGGCAGCGATCCAGCCTCAAAACACACCGTCCACTGAGAATCGGCCGATCCATCCCCCCTCCAAAAGCACTGCTGCGAGCCACCGCCCCCCAGGGACAACCCCCAACAAGTCTGCACTCAGACGACGGCATGACATCGGGCGCAAAGGACGGCGAAGCAGAGCGCAAGGGTATGCCCGGGCCGACACCCGACAAACCAACCAACACGACGACAAACAAAAACAAAGCTGGCAAGTCCGCCAGCCCCGACAAACCCCATGCGCATGCACAGTCACAGACCACAATAGCGGCCACCGCCTCGCACCAGACCCAGCAGCCGCGGGTAGCTGCACCACAAACAAATGGAAGAAATGACAACTGCTGCAAAACCCCCGACGGCCAGCACCACCGCAGCAAATCAAAACGACCGAAAAAACACGATTGAGAACCACATGCCCCCAAAACCATGGAGAACAACCAGCGCCACTCCCCAAGCCAGCCCTAATGCCAACACGAAAACAAGAGACATTAACACCAACTCCAACTAAAAAATGCCACTCCCCAATCTAAACCTGCCTCTGTGAAGATACATGCGATGGAAATGAGAGGCTGCATGTTATGGTGTGTATGGATATTGATTGAGCAACATCAGCATAACCCCTTTATTTAACTAAATGGCACCACTAAATACAACCATACAGTAAAATTATCATCATCAGATGTATTGCATTGGTTGCACATACTGTAGGTGTTCCTAATAAACCAACACATGTGTGTTCATGCTCTACACCAGAGCGACCGTACTCGTGTCATCTTAAGTCACGCAGGCTGACACTTTGTCACTTTAATCAGGGCAACATGGCTGTGTGTGTGTGCGTGCATGTGTGCGTGTGTGTGTGTGTATCGCGTCAGGAAGTGAGACGGTGAAGGTGTGACAGGTTTGCTGCGCTCCATCATTGTCATCTTTTGCTCAACTGCATGGCCCGAGATGCTAGTCAGAGTAAACAAATCACTCCATGTTGGATTCACAGATTTTGCTTCGACAGCTGTGCTTAAATTGTATAAAGTAGGATCTTAGTTTTCATTAATACCAAATGGTCTGATAAACACTGAATTACAGCAAAACCAAAACATTTTATAAAATAAGAATTAAAATAATTCCACTTATTCCAAATGTCAAATATCAATGAAAAAATATTTAAAAAACCCATTTTTTGTCACGGCGCATGCGCAATCTCGCATGTCATCACCTCCGCTAGAAGCGCGCCGGGACACGCCCTTGCTCGCTCTGCACGCATCGCTGCCAAGCGCCTGCAAGGCTGCAGGTAATCTACAATCAGCGCACCTGGGGCTAATGAAGACAGACAGCATAAAGACCAGCGGACCCGAAGATCCAGTGCCGGAACGTAGTTCACTCCCATAGTAAGCATCCCATCTCTGGCTTCCCTCCCGCTTACTTGATCTCTCCTGTGCCTTCCCTGTTCCCGTGTCTTATGTCCTTTGTGTTCCCCGCAGTGCTTCCCCTGTCTCCCGTGATCGAGCTGTGTGCCTCGACTTCCCTCTGGATTCCGGACTGGCTCCCTCGATCCTCGACCCCTGCTTGGACACATGGCGATCACATCACATGCTAACACAGTAGTATGAAGTGTCATTCAACAACTCCGCTCTCTTGTTGTCGTAAAATAATGTCTTGTTCTCAAAACACTGGTTGTTTATGTAAGTTCTTGAACATAAACACAATGTGTTAAGCTTTATGATAGCGACACTACAGGAGTCTAACAGTTAGCTGGTAATGTAGTAACTCGCCAAAAGGTCAAACATATTTGCTTCAACTCTTAGTATTTTTATAAGTGTTTACTTTTGACCTTATGCTTCTATTTAATTCTGTAGTAGAATTTCTGACCTTTTGACCTATATTTCTTGTCTTTTAAGAATGTCCGCTCATTTTCAATACTCTTGTATTTTTGTGCCATTGAATGGACCAGTTGTGGGACAAAAGTGAATATTAAGTCGTGCCAACCTGTCTACAGAATGTGTTGACTGTCTAAAGGATTCGAGTTGTTATGGAACAGATAGGAAAAGCAAAATAAGACATTGACGCACTCGATAAGGAACGATGACGCACAACAGACATATAAAAAATGGCAGAAGACCGGAACTCGGGGGTGATTTTGGCTTGTGTGTGTCTTGTTTGGGTAACATGTGGTCTGTCTGCACGGCCAACTCAATTCAACCTGCACTTCTGATAATGGGTAAATAAATTTGTTGTACTAAACTACTTTTGTTGCCTGCTTAAGCTTCGGACAATCCACTACACAAATTGGCGTCACGAACAGGATGGTTTAGAAGCTACAGGTCGACAGCCGCTCCGCTCTCTCAGTCAGGCAGACAGTGTGCTGCACGCGCGCATAACAAGGTAAGCGTTTTGCTTAAAGTGTAAACATTTTCTGCCTGGAGAGAGCCGGATCGATAAGACTAATTGCTGAATCTATTTTTGATAAAAGATAGGTTTAGTCAGGTTCTCCAAAAACAACCCGGAATGGGGTAAAATATGGTTGGATTGAGTTGTTTTATATGTGATCATTTGTCTGTGTGTTTGTTGAAAACTTGTGATTTCTTGTTTTTAACATAAGGGGATTGTTGATAGAATTTTGGTGGTTTGGAGTGTTTTTGAAGCATGAGACGATGTGAGACGAAACATTTATTTTAACCTCTTCATCCTCTGTCGTTGTTGGCAGAGGATGCTTTTTTCTGCAAGTACATTAGGTTAGCCGGAGTTAGATACAGCTAAATTATAGGCAAGAGTTGCTAACTTGGTGTGACATTTGGCCCATACAAATTGATGACGTCTATGAAGGTGCGACATATCTGTTTATGTGGAAACTGCAGCGGTGGGAAAAGCCTCTTATAGGTGACCGCTCATTGACTCCGGTAAAGGAGATCAACTGAGCGTATAGCTGTCACGACGAATTTGGAAATTTGCTGCAAATAGACAGGTATTGATCGGGCTGCATATGGTAGAGCTTTGATGAAACTTGGTGAAACTGTATGGACTGACCAGACACGAGTCTGTAGGATGCTGGGTGATTTCCAGTGGTCCTATTGGGCGTTAGGCCAGGTTTTTCCGTGTTGGACAGGGATAACGCAGGTGTTGCTCCAATGAAACGGGTCAATCGCCGTTTTATGAGCAATGATGGAACCTGGTTTTTGTGATATGAGACGGCCGATTCCACAAAAGCATGCGTGCATTAGTTGTTTATATTGGTCCGGACCAGGGGGGAGTGGTTTGTGGGATAAAAATGTGTGTTTTTTAAATTTATATATATATATATCTGCGTATTTTAATAACTTTTGTGTAGCACCTGGTTTCTTATCTGGTTTAATTCCCCCCCTTCCTTTCCCCCCCTCTCGCAACCTCCCCCCTCACAGCCCCGCTATCTGTAAAAGTCTGGAAATTGTCTAAAATGTGTGTGCGTGTGAGAAAGTAGACAAAGTTTATGTACAGAAAACATATGAGTGTATGATCTATCCATTTAATTATCTTATTCCGCTCTCGGAGGTTGGATCGCGGGGGCAGCAGCCTAAGCAGGGAAGTCCAGAATACCCTCCTTAAACTTGACTATTTGTCCATCTAAGAGTGAATGATAAATGTTGTTCTTATTATTAAGGTTCTGATATGATACAGCTGTGCTTCTGGATGAGAAAAATAGTTGTCTATTGCATTTACTTTTAACTGTGCTGGTAAATTCTCTGTGTGAGTGACTGTGTGACGCATATAAAGAAAAAAAAAAAGAAAGAAAAAAAAAGGGAGTCTAAGCTGGAAGACATTTTGAGATAAGAGTGTGTGCGTGTGGCGAGGCTGTGTGAGTGTCAGCTGTACGAGGCGTGGGCCGAAGAGGTGTGACAATGTTAGGATAGCATTGAGCTAGGATAGCATTGAGCTAGGTTAGCATTGTGTTAGCATAGCATTGAGCTAGGTTAGCATTGTGTTAGCATAGCATTGGGCTAGGTTAGCAAAAGTTTGCTTACTGAGGCATAGTAAGGCTAGGTTAGCATCTAGCTTGGCATTACTAAGTGTGGTTGAACAGTTATTCTCGGTCTGTAGAGTGTGCTAGTAGTAGGTGCTTGCTAAGTCCAGTAAAATAATAGATATATGGAAAATTACACGGTTAATTATCAATAAATAAATACGGATTGTGGGACATTGAAACATTGTTTAATTCATCATTCATTTATATGTCTAGTATACTTTTTTTTTTTGGTACAGCCTTGTTGCTTATCTGATCCATCCAGTTTCTGTGTGGAAGTTGAGACAAACACACACGCACGAACATCATAGATTAGGACACATTGTAACTTTGAATTAATAGTTATACAACAAATAAATTAATAATATTGAATTTAAATTTGATAAAGATAAATTGATCATACATTAACATTTTAATTTTTTTTAGGAATAAACACACAATAAAATAAAAGTTAAATTTATATTCTAATACATCTAAGGGCATCTGTGAAACATAGAGTCTGAAGAAGTACAGATAAGAGCCACTCAGCGCCATTGTCAAAACAAAACGTAGAGAAGCGTTAAACAAATTCTAATCAGAAGGAAGACAGACCAAAATATGAGAACTTAAGTAAACAGACAGCAAGTAAACCAGAAATAATAATGTAAATAAATAACAAAGAAAGCAAATTTCCATGTGACATTGGTGCATGTAGAATTACAAATAGAGAATAAAACTAAATGGAAATAACTGTCTGCAAGATGAGCATGACGTCATGAATTGTGCTCGGGTTAGTAATAGATAGATAGATAGACAGATAAAACGTTATTGATTCCTTCAGGAGAGTTCCCTTTGGAAGAAGAACTAAAAAGTAAACAGTAACTAATAAGGGTATAAATGGAAAGAAAATAGATTGTATTAAAAGAGAAACTAGGCATTAACGACCATGATATAAAAAAGTATTGCACTGTCATTGTTTTGCATTCCCTGTCATCCTAGCCCCCCCAAAGAGGAGTTGTACAGTGTAATGATGTATGAGACAAAGGATTTTTTATAGGCTAAACCAGTAGTTCTCAAAGGAGGGTATGGTGTTTCCGCCCGGATAAAAAAGGGAGGTACTTGAAGGTATGCCAAGGGGTACCTGAGATTTTAAATATTTTAAAATAGCGACAATTCAAAATCCTTTATAAATATAATTATAGAAGAATAATTCTTCAACAAAATAAATATTTAGAATTAAGTTCACGAGCCCAGATGGATCTCTATTGCAATATCCAAAGAAGGTTGATGATTGATTATATGTATAGAAATCTTTATTATAATTTAATCACTTGTTTGATTTTTAAAACATTTTAGTTATTCTTATTTTTTTGTTTGTCCAAATAAGTCAAGTAAGACCACAACAAATGAGCAATATGGTGCACTGTTATACAATTTAATAAATCAGAAAATAATGACATTATGCTGTATTTTATTTCTTTATTTTACTGGGAAAAAAGGTTGAAAACCACTGCCCTAAATCATATCTAAAGCTAAAATTATTTTATAAGACTGATTATTTTGTATTATTGTGTTTGTATTGTGAGAGAAGGAGAGAAAGTGAGAGAGAGAGGAAGAGAGAGCAGGTGAAAAAACAGAATGAGGGTGAAGAGGATGGTTTGAGAAAATATGGGAAAAGGATGTTTATAACCTTACGTTATGTGAATGGTTTCTAGGACAAAATAGAAACATTGTGTGAAGTGTAAGGAAGAGATGGATACAGGATGTTGTTTGTAAAGGAAAACGAAAGTGAAGAAAAGATGAGAAAGTGACAAATGAAGGTATTCGTAAATGGTATGCTGTTGATTGTGGTTAGCTGCAAGTTTGTTTATTTGTTTGTTTGTTTAGTTGTTTGAGTGAAATGGGAAGAAATCAATAGGAATAATTACATGCAAAATGGAATAAAACTATGAGTGCGATAGATAATGAATGAATAGATGAAATAGGTTTATTTTGGTCATATAATCAACCATCAACCAATTTGTGTGAGCAGTTTAACAGTAAATTAGACATATTAACAATCATACACATTTACACACAGAACAAAAAAGAAAAAGAATGACCGGAAAAAAAAAAGAATAGGCGGAAGCCAAAGCTTATATTGGCCTATGATATACAATTACTGAACATTAAATTACCTGGAACATCAACGTTAAAAGATGAAAGTAATTGTTACTATATTTTATAATGTTCAAAAAACTTTACCTTTCAAGGGTCTCCAAAACCATAACAAAAAACTACATGTGTTCAGCTCATCACTGAGGATGGTACATTATTTAACTCCTAAAACTGAAATACATTTGTGTTTTTATTTTATTTTACTTGACCTATTTCAAAAATCAATATCCCCCGTAAATGATAGTTTTCTCCTCATAATGTAAACAAGCTAAGAATACAAACTGGAAGGCTGTTGTTCTTTACTTGGAAACATAATTGCCATTGTTTTAAAATCAAATTATCTGAACATTTAACACATTATGACTTATAAAAAATAGATTGGTATGATCATAACAATAATGCTTTGTGTAATATTGAAATGAGCCTTTTAATTTTAAGTATTGGGTCTATATTTCTTCTATAAACATTTCCCCAAACTTCAAAACAATATTACATATGGAAAAATAAATGAATAATATAACATGTGCAGACATTGCTTATTCAGCATGTGTTTTACTTTATACCGAATAGCAATGGATTTGGATATTTTTCTTTAATATGTTCAATATGCGGCTTCCAACATATTAATGATCAATTACTATTCTCAAGAATGTAGTTCATATACTCTGTCAATTTCCACTTGATTCAACTTTAATTTGTGTTTCACAATTTGACTTTGCACCCTGGACAGGTCGCCACCTCATCACAGGGCCAACACAGATAGATAGACAGACAACATTCACACACTAGGGCAAATTTAGTCTTATTAATTTCTACATATTGAGATCTATTACTTAAAATAACTACTTAACCACTGTTGTGAAACACCTTTCTAATTTATGGGAGTATTGGGATAGGATTGAGGAAGATGTCTGCTGTGGTGGTGGTTAGTTTGGAAATTAATTTAATAAAAGTAACTTTAAAGTGCAGTCTGACATTTTAGTTTGGAGTAATTTATATTTTTATTTAGACAAAGCAGTACACCATACTTCTGGATGTTGAGCTAGAAGAGGATAATGGCGTGACAGAATAAAGTTAGAATTAGAGTTGGGGTGCCGGTGATTGTCACACCCACACTGGGTGTGGTGGAATTTGTCCTCTGCATTTGGCCCATCCCCCGTGATTGCCCCTGGGAGGTGGGGAATCATGTTTGGTGATTTGGCTCCCAAATTTTTTGTGGTCTTTGGTGTGACTCGACCGGGGTTTTGAGCTTGCGACCTGCCGATCTCAGGGCGGACACTCTAACCACTAGGCCACTGAGATGAAGTAGGCAAACCAAATCTCAACAGCTTTCAGTTAGCTACAGATTTTGAGAGTATAATGCGAATAACTATAACTTTACAACTGTTTGCTGTGAATAGTGTTGAATAATAATTACAAATAACAGCCTACATTAATAATTAGAATAAGAGCCGATATGTAAAGTTTTAAAAAAATAAAAAATAAAAAAAAATAAAAAATAAAAAAAAGAGGAGAAGTGTGATTAGGCATGGCGCTTAGAGCATGGCCTTGTGTTTTTGTTGTGACTAGGTTGGATAACCAGTCGGAGACATGCAAGGCAAGGCGGGGCAGCTTTGTTTGTGTGGCGTTTTTCCAGGAAAGGACAAGACTCAAAGTGCTTCACAGACAACAAAGTGAAATGAAAGAAAATAAAAGCAAAATTAAAATGCAGACAATAAAAATAAACACAGTACGGACGTTAAAAGTTAAAAGATTAAAAGATTTAGCTGAAAGATAAGGAGAAACGTGAATAAAAACATTCCTTTGTTTTGGAGAGTATCACGCACAGCAGGAGGTCAGAGTGCAAGCATGACAGCTTGCTCGCGCCTACTGATAGACAAATGATAGTTTAAATTAACTTATAGATAATCTTTAAGTGAATTAAAAGGGTACTTAAATACACATGAAGTAGTACATATAATCTTTGAATTAAGGTTATTGATTAGCAATTAATGGGATAGTTAAGACTGTAATTTTAAAACGTGATATGCAAATTCAACTAACCGAGAGGATATGAAAACGATGGGTGTACATGTTTTGAGTTCCAAATTCTGGAGGAAAAAACCTCAACAAAACGTAAAACCATACAGACGGACTTGGGTGGTAGCCACGGTTGTGCTAGGTCAAGCGAGGGTGGAAAGGATATGCAGCCGGGGGACTGCCAGCTTCTCTGAACAAGACAAGCTCCAAGGTGTAGCCAGAACATGCTCACAAAAAATACAGGTGTGACAGCAGGACGAACAGCAGGATACAAACAGACCCCTGCTGGACATAAGTGTCAACGGACAATGTTCAACACAATCTTTGAAGCATTCCTTTGTGGCCAACCTGCACACACCTTGTAATGACCTGCTTACGAACTGTGCCCTGACAATTCAATACCGCACAGAAGGAACTTCCTGATGTTGCCTGACAGCACGACATCAGCGGACAACTAATAGGGACGCCTCCCAGGAACGAATGGAAGACGGGGACTGCTCCAACTGTCCTAGCGCTGGCTGACGAAGGTGCGTCCGTGTGCCCTGCCACCCAAACCGCCAAAGTGTATGATCACCAATTAGACGACTCATAATAGGAGCCTTTTGACTCTTATATATGGTGGGACTCAAGGTATGGCCGCTCATGTGAACTATCCTTACAACAATTAGAATGGTGTGAGATGGACAACTAATGACCCACATTGTTCCCTCTGTCCTGCCTACGAAACCAAAAAATTTAGGTCAAATGATAAAACAGGGCGTAGCTGCCGCTGATTGAACCGATACGCAAATACCACATTTTCAATTATTTTGGTTGTCTGTTAAAAACATAGCTATTGGTTGCAATTTGGACATTCCTGCTGTAGGCTATAAAGAGCTAGCAGCTACACAACAGCTGAGCTAAAACAAAATTTAAGCATATCAAATAATTGTAGTTGTTTATTACATACACAAAGTCGCAGAGAGACAGAAGTCTGTAGAAAGTATTCAGTAACAAACGTGTCCGCATTATTAAACTTTCTACCACAGGAAACATACTGAACAAATACAGCAGTTACTGTCAGACTCTAATCCGGATTACCTTGTCTATCAGAGACATGGTTAAAACCCACAACAACTTTCGTTCTAATTAATGTCCCGGGAGACAAGATTACAGAAAATACAGATCGAGTGACAAAGGGGGGAGGAATTATGATTTATGAAAGGGAAAACATTAAAAGTAGATCAATTTGAGTATGTTGAAATTAAAATTACATTTTCCTCAGAAATGTATTTCAAGGTAATTGTAGTATACCAACCGACCACAGCTAAAGACATTTTTCTTGATTCATTTTCAGACATCCTCAAACAGCATAGTATGAAAGAAGTAACGTCATGGGGGACGTTAATCTGGACTGGTTAAATAAAACACGTAGAAAGAAACTTAAGGATATTATAAACGGCTTCTACATGATACAAATGATAAGCAGCCCTACTAGAATTACAATTGGATGACAAAAATCAAAGAGAACATCTGTAAATACACGAATACAAAACCAGAAAGAAGAGTGCTAAAATAAAAATACCTTGGATTAATAAAACAATTTGGATTCTAATAAAGACATGAGGACTCAGCTCTCATAAGAGAAATTATAACAGGTCTAAATACAGATCGTATGATTTTAAAAGTTTGGAGGAACAAAGTTACAATGTTTATGCGGAAGTCTAAGGCTGACGTTCATTTAGAATTAATCAAAGCTGCAAAAGGGAACAATAGAGAGTTATGGAAAACCAGATACAAACTTACGGAAAGAGAGCAAACAAGAAACAACACTATAACATTAAATATCAATGGCGCTACTATCGCAGACAGTCTGGACATAAGTAATAATTTTAATGAACATTTCATCCAGTCTGTACAAACCCTGAATAAAGAGTCCCTCAAAATCAGTGCAAATAATTGTCATTTATTCAGGATGGACTAATTTTAGAATTAACAAATGAAACAAAGTTAAACAAAATCTTCACTGCATTATCAGACTCACGATCTAGAGATATATATATGGGTTGGACACTATCTTCCTAAAAACACATAAGGATTGTATTATTGCTCGTATAACAACAATTGATAAATAAATCAATAACGGAAAAGACTTTCCCTACCACGTCGAGAAACTGCTACTATAATTAAATCCATAAAGCAGGAAATAAAGAAGACCAGAACATGTACAGACCAATTAGCCTTCTCCACGTTATAACAAAAGGAATAGAAAATTTGAAATTAAAAAGTGGCTTTGGAGCAATCAAGGCTGCTCAGACGGTCACTAAGAGGGGCATTATGTTGACACATCAATTTAATGAGTATTATATTTATCTATGAGAGCATTTTTGTTGTAAATTGTGAGGTATGGCTGTTGAAAGCTTGGTTGTTGTTATGAATGATGACAGATGTGAACAAGAGCATGTATTGTCTTTGTGTGATGATGTAAATAAGGTGTGGTTGTATTGTATATTAAGTATGTGTCCATGAAGGGGCATTTGGTGACTTTTCTTATAATTGATTACATGCTACAGTATGATTATTTTTGATTAATTATTATTATTATTATTATTATGAATGTATATATTTATTATGATTAATTAGTGTCATAATTTTATTGCTTGATTTGTGGATCCCTTTAATTTAGGTAGCCAGGGACTACAGATGGAAAGTAGCTATTTAGATATAATCTGGTACAGAACAAATCTGTTTCTGAACTTAATGTTTCTGTGCATTGTCCCATCATAGATAGACTAAATTAAATACAACTATTTAGTGAATTATTGAGGCCACAATAATTCACTAGGTGTTGTGAAATATCAAAGTACTATTGCAAAAGCGAACAGTGACCTCAAACATGACCTGTCCTCCGCCTCTGTTCTTGCTGCACTTGACTATCAGCTGCCTTTTCTTTTTCTTGGATGTTTCTGAAACTACTAATACTACTACTACTATTACTACTACTATTACTACGACTAACACTGTCCCTGTGAGAGGGACAGAGGGGGGAGGTGAGTTTGGATTGGGTCAAGTTTGAGCGTGTTGAGGTTTTATTTAATCGATATGATCAATCCGGTACAAGGATAAAGGAACGTAATGATTTAGATTGACAATTGCAGTGGTTGGCGAAAGCAACCCCAACCTCAAAGGAGGGTGCCAATTCAGTAATTAAATGTTTTGTGAATGATCTAATATCCAGACATGGTTTCCCCAAAAAGATTAGGTCAAACAATGGCACTTATTTTAAGAAAACAGGTTATCATCTTCAGTCACAAGATCAGCACTTCTCAGGACCAGCAGCTTCCTAGGAAGGTGGAAAGACCATGAGACCAAAATGGTAAGTTTGCAAAATGTAGAATTTGTGTGCCAGTTCCTCTGTGCAGATTTGAGGATGAAAGCAGCCACCCCAGATTCCCTTGCACTCGCTAAGAGGGGCACGGTCAAAGCCGATCCAAGACCATCACCCGATACCGGACTGGGAGGACCCCAAGGAGAGAAAACACCTAGCCAGCAACGATGCGTCCATCGGGACTCCAGCAGCCCTGGAAGGAGGTGTCGGGAGTGCCGAAGCGGCGAGGAGGCTTTGAAGCAAGCCGAGGGCCTGGACCAAAGCCCCAACGCCCCATACTTTGCCCCGCCTTCCCCAAAGCCCCATATTTTTTCTCAGCTTTTCCCCAATTTCGGCCAGCACGGACATGCCACTGAACAGTCTGCCCAATGGACTGAACCACACCCCAAAGAGAGACAGACTGTTTGAGTGGATCTCTTTCTTCACCAAGGCAGCCAAAAGCCCAACGAGGTGTCGGCAGGCCACCAGCCTGAGGCACCACCGAGCCATCTATACGAGCTCTAATCGAACATGGACTCATACGAAATTCAGTTGTGTGTTCAAAATTAATTGGTAATTAACAATATTGGTAACTACATCCATTGCAAATGCCGGGAAAAATATTTTTGCAAATGTCTTACAGTCATAAGTCTATATACATTCATCTATTTATGTTCAATGATGTTCATGATCAAAGTATTTGTTATTCCCTTACTAAATCAAAGGGTAGGCCACTAATTGTGTTCTGTGAGATGGTTTTACTGCAGGCTGGTAACAGCGATCGCTCTGAAGGAGGTCATAGACGGAATTTTTGCCTCGTATAAAAACATTGAGGTTTTTGCCTCTATCTGCGGTAGAGATTTAAGTTAGTGGTCTATATCAGAAATTGTTTTGGTCCAGGGTCTTAAGACCCTGGAAGGCGGGTATGTAGTAGAATTTCTGACCTTTTGACCTATATTTCTTGGCTTTTAAGAATGTCCGCTCATTTTCAATACTCTTGTATTTTTGTGCCATTGAATGGACCAGTTGTGGGACAAAAGTGAATATTAAGTCGTGCCAACCTGTCTACAGAATGTGTTGACTGTCTAAAGGATTCGAGTTGTTATGGAACAGATAGGAAAAGCAAAACAAGACATTGACGCACTCGATAAGGAACGATGACGCACAACAGACATATAAAAAATGGCAGAAGACCGGAACTCGGGGGTGATTTTGGCTTGTGTGTGTCTTGTTTGCTCCGGGGTGACATGTGGTCTGTCTGCACGGCCAACTCAATTCAACCTGCACTTCTGATAATGGGTAAATAAATTTGTTGTACTAAACTACTTTTGTTGCCTGCTTAAGCTTCGGACAATCCACTACAATTCCAAGGGGGGCAAGGATCAAAATGGGAGGAGTAACACCTTTTCTGTTGACCGAAAGCACCTAGGCAT
Organism: Entelurus aequoreus; assembly: GCF_033978785.1. NCBI lineage: Eukaryota > Metazoa > Chordata > Actinopteri > Syngnathiformes > Syngnathidae > Entelurus > Entelurus aequoreus. The sequence continues at coordinate 34,223,605 of NC_084731.1, forward strand.
CCCAGACTGGTTTCCTCCTATCCAGCGGCATGTGATGCGCAAGCTATGGCAAATGCATTTCTTGCATTCTGAAGACCGTCCACAGTGGCTCCCAGCGCCGTCCCTATTTTGTTTAATTTTTTATACTGAACATAGCGGATCTAGCGGAGCAAACCTCGTAAACCCCCCCCCACCATGCTGGTGGACCACCATACGCACCCCCACATTGAGGGGTCAAGGGTGCTTGCGGTAGTGTCTAATTCCCCAGTCATGAAAGTCCCCTTTGCCATTGGATCTGGAACTCCTCTCCGTAAAGCGGTGTGTGCCTATTGTTGTGCTGCAGTAGTCCCATGATAAATTATCTCATGCACATGGCGTCCACTGAATTAAAGCCCTATGGCGACCGGTGAGATGCGAGGTGGGCAGGATTAGTGAGATATGAGAGTCCCTAGTCTCAAAGTGACACAGTAGGCAACAGACATCTGATTTCAATCGCTCCACTTTTGGACTAAAACAGGTGAGTAGTTCGGCCGGTATATCTGTGACTGAGCAGCCCTCTTTAGGATCCACTCTGCTCACCTCTGGATGGGAAGGAAGCTAAAAAGCCCCTAAAAATAGTCTGTTCCATCCTTCCCTGGCTGGCTTACCACGCCCAGCCGGATCACCATTATTGTGGTCGAAAAACCAACAAGATTAATTTGGGAACCTGGAATGCACGCACCCTACTGGCAACTCTGACCGTCCCAAGAGAGGAACTGCTCTTGCATGGAGGGAACTAAGCTGCTTTGATATTGACATCGCTGCACTCCAGGAAACAAAAAGGATTTGGGCAGCTAAAGGAGGCTGGTGGAAGCTATACCTTCTTCTGTCAAGGTAGACCCGAAGGTCAGCCAAAGATCCACGGCCTCGACTTTGCTATTAAAAACGGCATAATCAACTACCTTTCCGAGCTCCCGCGAGGCATAAATGAACGCATTATGACCTTGCGCTTACACCTGTATCGAAACCAGTATGCTACTATCACATGTGCTCATGCCCCTACTTTAGACACAGAATATGAGGCAAAATAAGTCTACTATTCAACCTTATATTTAATTCTGACCAACATCCATAAAGACAACAAAATTGTTCTCCTCTGCGACTTTAACACAAGTTTAACGCAAGGGTAGGTTGGGATAGCGAGTTCTGGAAGGGCACAATTGGCAAAGACGTGTTGGAAAATGTAACACCAACGATATACTGTTAATCACTCTATGTGCCAAGCACCAGCTTATCATTTCCAACACTTTGTTTCGCCAGAGGAACAAGTTTAAAACAACCTGGCATCATCGTAGGTCAAAGCAATGGCACTTTATTGACTATGCTATCGTACACGCCCGCGACATTAGTGAGGTCAGAATAACAAAGGCGATTGTAAGTGCTGACAACTGTTGGACTGACCATCGACTTATCCGAGCTGTCATGTTTCTTGAGTTACAGCGGAAAAGGCGAAACGCTGCAAACCAAGTGCGACAAAGGCTCGACGTTGGAAAACTCAAAGACCCGAAATAATGTGAATACTTACAACGGTCTCTCTGCCATTCCCTCACTTCTTTTGGCACCGATGATGCTCTGAAATATTGATAAGACCTCAAGAAAGTCATCATCTCCAGCTGTGAAAAATCCATTGGATACAGGTCGCGAAGACATCAGGACTGGTTCAGTTTGAGTGACCATATACGGAACTAATCTCCAAAAAAGGAAAGCTTTTACTGATTGGCAATGTGACTCTTTGAATGACAACAAAAGAAAAGCCTATCACACCATCAGAGCTGATGTCCAGAGACGAATTTGCAGGATGAGGAACGAGTCGTAGGCAAATAAGGCAAACGAAATTCAAAGCCTTGCGGACAAGAGGGATGCCAGCAGCTTATTTAGTGCTATTAAAGCAATTTATGGCCCAACCACGATTGGCACAGCTGCAGTCAAGGACAGCAATGGTAATCTCTTGAAAGAGGCCAAAAGCACTTCAGAGAACTATGCGATTCCCCTGTTGACGAGACCGTTTATGATTAAATCAAGCAGCTACCTATCAGTCTTGATTTTGACAGGAAATTAAGTCCCACCGAGATACGAACAACTATAGCCCAGATAAAAATGGTAATGCTTCAGGTGTTGATAAAATACCAGCAGAAGTATTCAAGAACGGAGGGTTTGAGTTAGAGCGTTGTATCCACAAGCTCACCCTTCTCATCTGGGAAAAAGAGGGACTAGCGCTGGACTTACAAGATGCGCATATAATTACTCGTGTATTGGCAAACCGACTTCTTCCACATGCCGAAATGTTCCTTCCGCAGTCACAGCCACTCTACATGGCCTTTATCGACCTGTCTATGGTCTTCGACTCTGCCAACCGCTAAGCCCTGTGGATGATCCTAGCCAAGTAAGGCTGCCCTGAAACATTTGTTAATATTTCTCCATGAAAGCATGGTTGCAAGAGTCCTTAACAGCTGCTCTAACAGCAAAATGTTTGAGGTGCGGACCGGTGTTAAGCAGGGCTGCCTGATCGCACCTACACTCTTCTCCATCTTCATATCATTAATCTCTCAGTTGATGATGGACAAACTTCCTGAAGGAGTTGCAATCCTCTATTATACTATATATTATCCTCTATATAAGGGGGCCTTTTAAACCTAATAAGGCTGAAAGCGAAAACCAAGACTTGCACAACTGTCATCACCAAGCTTCGACAAGCTGACGACAACTGCATTTGTGCCACTTCTGAGGAGACCCTCCAGGCTGTCCTGAACGGGTTTAGTCATGCATACCAATGACCAACGTTCCCTCTAAGGTGCGCGCCTGCGCAATTGCGCGCCTGCGCAATTGCGCACTGCTCACGCGTCCTTTGCGCACAGCAAATTAATGCAGCGCAGGAAATCAAAAATCCCATCTGAACTTTAAACAAAATAAACACATTACAATTTAGTCTGTGTGATTTTGCAATACAACTCTGTGAGTGACAGGTGACAACAAGAGTGACCCCAATGAATAAAACAATCTTTGTCAACAGTTCAATTATCGTCTGTCGAGACACTTTACGGACAGGAATTCCATCAATCACTTTATTGAGCAAAACTGTTTGTAACCACACCAAAAACATGAGTAAAAAAAACTTGTATCTATAAAAACTGGTAATTTTCTGCCATACAAACCAGGCTTAAACCAACGTTGTCATCCGTTGTTTCTACAGAAGCCGCTCGCTCTGTCTCACCTGCACCAACACACGCACTCATGGCATTTAGCCAGTGCTGCGTTTATGGCCACACAAAAAGTCGGACAACACCAACACCACACAATGTGTAAATGCCAGGTTGTAACACTCTGACTCCTCAATCAGATGTGTGCTTATTTTACTGCCATTTATTAAGAATGTTAATCTAAGGATATTATTCATGAAATATTGTCACTAGATTTCATAAATGCTAATAAAAAGATGTATTTTACAGACAGAAAGTTACAGGAACTAAATGTAATCTCTGAAAGGGGTAACATTTCTTTTAAAGGCAGGACCCGCAGCCAGACATACAATACTAGCACATAGGTTATGAAAAACATGTTTTTTTGTTATTGTCATTGTAAGAGGGCAAAATCCCTTCCATCCATCCATCCATTTTCTACCGCTTGTCCCGTTCGGGGTCGCGGGGGTGCTGGAGCCTATCTCAGCTGCATTCGTGCGGAAGGCGGGGTACACCCTGGACAAGTCACCACTTCATCACAGGGCCAACACAGATAGACAGACCACACTCACATTCACACACTAGGGACCATTTAGTGTTGCCAATCAACCTATCCCCAGGTGCATGTCTTTTGAGGTGGGAGAAAGCCGGAGTACCCGGAGGGAACCCACGCAGTCACGGGGAGAACATGCAAACTCCACACAGAAAGATCCCGAGCCCGGGATTGAACTCTGGACTACTCAGGACCTTCTATTCTGATTCTGATTCTGATTGTGAGGCACATGCACTAACCCCTGTGCCACCGTGCTGCCCGCCACAAATTGTGAGTTCAAATATTATATTTCTTAATTTTTTCACGTTTAATGTTTTTTTGCAATTTCAATTTTGACAGTACCACATAAGATATGTTTTTATTGATTTTTAAATGTGCCAGAAAATAGCCATTTTGTATACTGATCCAATGCGCAGTAGTGCGTTTAATAGGTTTCTGTATACAGTTTGTAGTATTTCTCCAGCAATGGTCATGTGGTGACATCAATTATTGTATTTTGAGAGGTAATCATTGAAGTCGGACATCACTGAAGGCCTAGGTGGGAAACGCATGGCCCGCCACTATGAAGTGAAGTGAAGTATATTTATATAGCGCTTTTCTCTAGTGACTCAAAGCACTTTTACATAGTGAAACCCAATATTTAAGTTACATTTAAACCAGTGTGGGTGGCACTGGGAGCAGGTGGGTAAAGTGTCTTGCCCAAGGACACAACGGCAGTGACTAGGATGGCGGAAGCGGGGATCGAACCTGGAACCCTCAAGTTGCTGGCACGGCCACTCTACCAACCGAGCTATACCGCCCCACTGCGTTTATTTAATGTTTGGAATGCATAAAAAAAAAAAAATCCACCCTCGTCATGTCTTTCATAATGATTGTGATAGATAGGAAAAATTCCCCCAAAAATGCAGTTCCCCTTTAAGTGTTGTAAATACGTACAAATGTGTTGAGTTATATATTTATTAGGGATGTCCGATAATGGCTTTTTGCCGATATCCGATATTCCGATATTGTCCAACTCTTAATTACCGATACCAATATCAACCGATACCAATATCAACCGATACCGATATATACAGTCGTGGAATTAACACATTATTATGCCTAATTTGGACAACCAGGTATGGTGAAGATAAGGTCCTTTTTAAAAAATGTTATAAAATAAGATAAATAAATTAAAAACTTTTCTTGAATAAAAAAGAAAGTAAAACAATATAAAAACAGTTACATAGAAACTAGTAATTAATGAAAATTAGTAAAATGAACTGTTAAAGGTTAGTACTATAAGTGGACCAGTAGCACGCACAATCATGTGTGCTTACGGACTGTATCCCTTGCAGACTGTATTGATATATAATGTAGGAACCAGAATATTAATAACAGAAAGAAACAACCCTTTTGTGTGAATGAGTGTGAATGAGTGTAAATGGGGGAGGGAGGTTTTTTGGGTTGGTGCACTAATTGTAAGTGTATCTTGTGTTTTTTATGTTGATTTAATAAAAAATAAAAACAGATACCGATAATAAAAAAAACATCCATCCATCCATTTTCTACCGCTTATTCCCTTCGGGGTCGCGGGGGGCGCTGGAGCTACAATCGGGCGGAAGGCGTGTTACACCCTGGACAAATCGCCACCTCATCCCAGGGCCAACACAGATAGACAGACAACATTCACACACTGAGGCCAATTTAGTGTTGCCAATCAACTTATCCCCAGGTGCATGTCTTTGGAGGTGGGAGGAAGCCGGAGTACCCGCAGTTAATCCACGCAGTCACGGGGAGAACATGCAAACTCCACACAGAAAGATCCCGAGCCCGGGATTGAACTCAGGACTACTCAGGACCTTCGTTTTGTGAGGCAGACGCACTAACCCCTCTTCCACTGTGCTGCCCAGGCAGACGCACTAACAAATATAACAAAAATAACTAATTGTAAGTGTATCTTGTGTTTTTCATGTTGATTTAATTAAAAAAAACCAAAAAAAAAAACCCAATACCGATAATAAAAAAACGTTATATTACATTTTAAAGGCCTACTGAAACCCACTAGTTTATATATCAATGATGAAATCTTAACATTGCAACACATGCCAAACTTATAAAGTGCAATTTTAAATTTCCCGGGAAACTTCCGGTTGAAAACGTCTATGTATGATGACGTTTGCATGTGACGTCAATGGTTGAAGCGGAATTATTGGGACACATTGTATCCAAATACAAACAGCTCTGTTTTCATTGCAAAATTCCACAGTATTCTGGACATCTGTGTTGGTAAATCTTTTGCAATTTGTTTAATGAACAATGGAGACTGCAATGAAGAAAGCTGTAGGTGGGATCGGTGTATTAGCGGCTGGCTGCAGCAACACAACCAGGTGGACTTTGAGTTGGATAGCAGGCGCGCTATCCGACGCTAGCCGCCGACCGCATCGATGATCGGGTGAAGTCCTTCGTCGCGCCGTCGATCGCTGTAACGCAGGTGAGCACGAGTGTTGATGAGCAGATGAGGGCTGGCGTAGGTGGATAGCTAATGTTTTTAGCATAGCTCTGTCGAGGTCCCGTAGCTAAGTTAGCTTCAATGGCGTCGTTAGCAACAGCATTGCTAGGCTTCGTCCGGGGGTACAGCATTAACCGTGTGGTTACAGGTCCAGAGTTTGGTAGTATTGTTGATCTTCTGTCTATCCTTCCAGTCAGGGGCTTATTTCTTTTGTTTCTATCTGCATTTAAGCACAATGCTATCATGTTAGCTCCATAGCTAAAGTGCTTCACCGATGTATTGTCGTGGAGATAAAAGTCACTGTGAATCATACTTGCCAACCCTCCCGTTTTTAGCGGGAGAATCCCGGTATTCAGCGCCACTCCCGACAACCTCCCGGCAGAGATTTTCTCCTGACAAACTCCCGGTTATCAGCCGGAGCTGGAGGCCACGCCCCCTCCAGCTCAATGCGGACCTGAGACTGAGTGGGGACAGCCTGGAGAAGTTAAACAGGACAATACTGCCATCTAATGGATAGCCACCGGAACACTGAAATTCAAGTATTTTCTTTTTCTTTTTCTATGTAAATAAAATAAATACACATATATATATATATATATATATATATATATATATATATATATATATATATATATATATATATATATATATATATATATATATAGAATTCACTGAAAGTCAAGTATTTCATATATATATATATATATATATATATATATATATATATATATATATATATATATATATATATATATATATATATATATATATATATATATATATGAAATATATATGAAATACTCGAGTTGGTGAATTCTAGCTGTAAATAACCACGCCCCCCGCCCCCACCCCCCACCTCCCGATATTGGAGGTCTCAAGGTTGGCAAGTATGCTGTGAATGTCCATTTTGCGTTCTCGACTCTCATTTTCAAGAGGATATAGTATCCGAGGTGGTTTAAAATACAAATCTGTGATCCACAATAGAAAAAGGAGAAAGTGTGGAATCCAATGAGCCCTTTTACCTAAGTTACGGTCAGAGCGAAAAAAGATACGTCCTGCACTGCACTCTAGTCCTTCACTCTCACGTTCCTCATCCACGAATCTTTCATCCTTGCTCAAATTAATGGGGTAATCGTCGCTTTCTCGGTCCGAATCGCTCTCGCTGCTGGTGTAAACAATGGGGAAATGTGAGGAGCCCTTCAACCTGCGACGTCACGCTACTTCCGGTACAGGCAAGGCTTTTTTTTATCAGCGACCAAAAGTTGCGAACTTTATCGTCGATGTTGTCTACTAAATCCTTTCAGCAAAAATATGGCAATATCGCAAAATGTTTAAGTATGACACATAGAATGGATCTGCTATCCCCGTTTAAATAAGAACATTTCATTTCAGTAGGCCTTTAAAGCATTTATCGGACATCTCTATTTTTTATACTTCTCTTTTGTTGAGAATAATTGTTGTCCATTCTTGGGCAGCAGGTTAATTTTAGCTGTTTGAAAATGCACCAAATCATTGGATTTCAATATTTCTTTGGAATATACAATCATTTTTGGGAGTCTGCTTCGTTAACGCAGTAGGTTTACATGTAAATGAATGCCAACACACTATAAGACCGCACAAGGTCATTAAAGTAGAGCTCACATGCATCACACGGCAGCCATTTTAGGTGTACCACTGCTGCCTCCAGGAAGCTCAGACAAGCATCCTTCTCCACTCCGTGCAGGACCAGGGACGGCGTGCCACTGCGCATGCGCGCGGAAGAAAGCGCGTGGAGAGGACACCTACCTCTCTTATGTGTCCCTCCCCTCCCTCCCCCTCGCATCCGCAGCAGGGACTGGCCAATAAAAGACGGCAAACACGTAAGCGTCGACGGAGGATGCTCAGTGTGAAGCGGCGTCGTCTCGTCTCTCAGCACCGCTCGCGTCTCCCCAGCCACCGAGTGCAGCCCGGGCCCGAACCCCGTCTGAACACCGGCTCTCATTCATCCTAGCCGCGACACAGCACCCGGGGAGGTGAGGAGGTCGGGGGGCGGCGGCCAAAATCGTAGCAAGTCGGGGATCTGTACTAGGAAGGTCATCGCCTCAAGATGTTGGATCCGTCGTCCAGCGAGGAGGAGTCCGACGGGATGGTGGAGGAGGAGAGCAAGGAGGTGATGGCGCCCCAGGCCGGATCCCGCATCTCCCAGAGCAGGACCAGCGAGAGCTCGGGCGGACTGGCGCCGAGCAGCAGCGGCCGCAGCAGCGCCCGCCCGACCAGCCCCAGCCCGTCGGCCGCCAGCGAGGAGAAGGACGACCTGGAGAAGCTGCAGAGGGAGGAAGAGGAGCGCAAGAAGAAGCTGCAGCTGTATGTGTTCGTCATGCGGTGCGTGGCGTATCCCTTCAACGCCAAGCAGCCCACGGACATGGCGAGGCGGCAGCAGAAGGTAAGCGGCGCGCTCCTCTTCCTCCTTCTCCATTCCCGTCAAGCACATGCTCCTTTCACGTCGCAGATGCTGTCATTGATGACCTACATAGGATGTGGGGGGGAGGGCTGCGCTTGTAGTAGCAGGGAATTCAACTCGCCTGCAGTTTGTTGGTGAGAAAAAGAAGTATGGAAGGTGAAGGACACTTGGTGCATGCACAAAGCTCCCGAGTGGGATCAATTGTGCACAGGGCGTGCAAAAGGTTGGATACATGACATCATTGCCTTAACATACAATAACACCATACAATCTCTAATAATAATTCAATGCATGAGTCTTTCCTCTTCCTCCGTATGGCCCTCCCAAGGTGACTTTTAGGCTCAGTTCTTTTAATAACAGATCTCTTCGGAAAGTAATCTCAGGACAGCATGTCAATAATATGCACTTTCACGCAAAATGTTCGACCTGAAACACTATTGATATCGTATAAAATGACCTGACAATTCCAGGATGCCGCGTCAGGTCAGGACGTCCTTACTGTATCCTGTCCAAAGTCGACACGGCGTTGAAAGAAATAGTGTACAAAAAGGCACATTTCAAAGCGTTTATTTCATATTTATTGTGTCCTCTTGCAACATGACTGGCTTTTATTTCACCTGCATTCTCTCTCCAGACAACATACTGTAAGTCTGCATTTTCTGCTGACTCATGCACAAGTGCATGTGGGAGGCATAAAACACCACAATTCCACTTATTTGTTTTGTTTGTAGTGCTGTTTGGCGGGGGTTGGCGACATGCTTAGCAAAGCACTTTAAAAAAAATCTGGCAACCACATTTAGGCTGGCGGCTGAGCCAATACTCGGACAATTAGCCCAAAAGGCAATGAAACTAGAGCAGAAAGTCTGTCAATACAATTTTATTTGGACTACATTGTAACAAAAATAAATGGCATTTTGTGAACATGCAAGAGAAAAAAATATCTTAAAAGTAATTTCAGCGCAATTCAATAAATAGTAAAAGAACGTTATTTCTTTTGGCAGTGTTACAAATTATGGAAAAAATAGCGCTGTTATGTTTGTGCACAAATGTCCACTGCAGAGGACGGCGGTCTTTAGAAAGCAATAGCACTTTTCTTTGTAATTTTGCCTATCATTCACAATCCAAAAGTAAGACAAGCACACGTTTTTATTTTTTTATGCATTCTGACATGCGATCAAAATTCTGCTAACAATGGAGCTAATGGGGAGTAGCTCTATTCTGTCTATATAGCGCTTAAAAAACATCCAAACATTAATTTCACAAATGCATCACAACATTCGCTTTTTCTTTTGACAGCATCACTGATTGTTACTCACTGCAGATTTCATGAGAGTCAACAAACATAATAAAACATCACTTCCTGTACAATGTCTGCTGTCACTGGAATGGCGACTGTTGGCAGCCGAGGTTGTCGTTCTGGCTTGTGCAGCCCTTTGAGACACTTGTGATCAAGGGCTAAATGAATAAACTTTGATTGATTGATTGAAATATTCCCGTTCAGATGAAGAATGACTCATAATACTCGCGAAGAAAAAAGGGGGTGGAACCAAGCGTTTTTTCAGTTCTAAATTGAATGCCAAAGTTGACGAATTTGTTATTATGTCCTCATCCTTCTACTATCCAGGTGAGAGACATAAATTATGATCTAGAATAAACTTTCACCAGCTCTGAGGCAAGAAAGCAGCTCTGTCATGGATAAAGTGATCCATGACAAGGATGCAGAGATAGCAGACGGCTTGCAAGTAAAACTCATTTAATAGTCCAGGAAGAAGGGAACAAACAAAAACAGCACACTAAGCATCAGTCTCAAAAGTACAATGATCCGGCACTGAAGGAGGGACCCAGATGGAACTAAATATAACTAATTAAATGAGAATCAGGTGTGCTGACAAGACATGGAACAGAAAGTAAAGGTGCTTCAAAACACAGAGACCAAACAGGAAATACTGACAAAACAAGAGCACCAGGACAGGAAGAGATTCTAAACACAGGAAGTAGAAACTAGAAAATAACACTGGACAGGAATTAAAACACAGGAAAACCCAAACATGACCAAATTGTCAGTAGCAAGCCTGACAAGCTCACTAGCGCATGAAGTCAATGTAGCGGCAACAAGCTAGTTAGCTCTCCGTGACAATGTGCCACTAAAAATAGTTTGGCTGCATTAGCGCTTCTAATAATAATATCACTAATACTTGGTTAATATTCAGGTCACAAAATGTAAATGGATTATTGTTGGCGGTTTTGAAGGGTTATTCAGAGGGCTTTATGGGTGGAATAGAAGACCTCCCATTGACTCCATTGTAAGCAGACTTTTATTTATGTTTATTTAATTAAAATGCATAAAAAAATACATCTGTCTTGTTGTCTCTCATAAAGATTGTGAGCAATAGAAACAATTCCATAAAAAATGCAGTTTCCCTTTAAATAGTCATTTATTTAGCACATTTCCAATCTACATTTATTAGCTATTACGGATTACTCACATTTATGTGACAAATCTTTTTTTAATGAAAAATCAAAGCCAAAGCAAAACATATGGAGCGGCTCTACTGTAATCCGTTATTAGAGTCTCTTGCAGCAGCCAGTGATGGACTATCACAGAGAAACAGGCAGGGGTTCAAAGTACTGCTGCGTCTTCCGCGGGCTGCTGTAACCTTGTGAAAGGGCAACGCTAAACTGGAGGGAAACTGCGCTTCCCTTTTAAAGGCTGACAGAAATATGAATACATTTTGTTGTTCGATTCTTGTTCATTGCCCAGCGACCCACAATTTACACAAAAGGATATGTTGGGTACTAATGTTACAGGCTATTGTATAGATAGATATACTGCACAGTAACTTGGGCGATATAACCAAAAAGTAACATCTCAGATTTTTCCCCCAAAATATACAGTAGTCTTAAATTGTTTTATATATTGTTGATATATTGTATATTTTTATTATATATTCTAAATGTATTACATTTAATTATACATAATATTAATAATATGCTCCTCCTTTGACTACTGACATGCAGTATTGCGTCAGTTCCGTTTTTTCGATGTAGTGCGCACAGCATGAATATACGTATATATATATAGAGGACTAGATTTGTGAGAACTGTAGTAGCCTGCTCACTGAAAAAAACTAATAAATGTCCCCACTCGGCGAGCAGGCATCCTTGATTCAATTATTGTGCCTTATAAAACCACAGAATGTTCAGACACTTTTCCCCCAGTCGCATTAAAACTTGCGGCTCAAAGATGTGTGCCGTCTCTCTGCTTCCTCGTATCTACGTATGTCTGACAGACGTGTTGCAGAACTGTGTGAATATTATTGTCCCTCCCGATTTATTAATCTATATCAGGGGTGTCAAACGTACGGTCCGTGGGCCGAACAGGTTTTATCTGGCCCGCGTGATGAGTTTGCCAAGTATTAAAAAGAGCTGCATTTTTTTTGAACGAAGGAAACTGCTGTTGTAAATGTGTCCACTGGATGTCACAATACCAATTCTGTTAGAACTAGCAAGAGGTACAAAGTAAAGCGTGGCTGCGGCTCTTCTCCCTCGACCCAAATTAAACCTAAAACCTGCCGTTTTACTTCTGTTTCGAACACATCGTTATTTGGCACTCTTACTCCCCTATAATGTCCAGTGTTTCCCACACATTCATTTATTTGTGGCGGCCCGCCACGAAAGAATTACGTCCGCCACAAATAAAAATAAATAAATAAATAAATAAAAATAAAATATTATTATTATTATTTTTTTCAATTTATTTATTTTTGTCCTGTCCAGCTTCTCAGGCAAATCATATAGTTGATGTAGATGCCCATATAGGCTGTTCAGATTTACTTTACAAAAGAGAAGTGTAGGATACTTCTCTTGTTGCCTTATTTGTATTTGACCACTACTGTTTTCTGTTTATTTGTTACTGACTGTGGCAGGACACCTCTCCCTCTGTTTCACCTTATGTTGCTGGTAAATAATATGGTTGTAGTAGTAGGCTAAAGTTAAATTATTTAGGATGCACTAATTAAAGGGGCAGAGCTTTAAGAGACATTTTAGCTTTTATATTTTATAAGATATATTTTTTGTAAGAACCACAATTAATAAATATATTTCAGTGAATAACTTATTGTTCAAATCTGTATATAAATATGAACATAAATTGTTGTAATTATATTGTAAAATGGATGGATGGATGGATGGATGGACGTTTAAAACAAAACTGTTATTTTTAATTAGTAAGTATACATTTTTTGAGCCTTTTTAGAGAAAATCATATCATTGTAGTAAATTATGCAAATTACTCGATGATGTCATGGTGACCACGCCCATAGCCACGCCCATAGCCACGCCCCCACCGCCACAGGCATCTTGGCAGTTTATGGGAAACACTGATGTCTCTGACAAAAATGATAAAACTTAACCCTTTCGAATAGTTTTTACCTCCGTTTCTTACGATTTGTTGGGTGAGCACTGGATTGATACTTGGACATGACGAATGAGGTATTTGATACGTCAAAGAGTTTACATGTCATGTTTTTTGTTCAATCGCAGCAAGACTGTGACTTACATTCGTAGATACACTGCGACAAAGTCTTAGCTCATTGTGTTTTTGAAACTGCATCAATTTCCTCAGAATTTTCAACAAACTTGAAATGTTTTGTGTTGTGTCTGTTTTCATAATGTGTTTGTTCTATTTTTGGCCAAAGTAAAACAAAGAAAACAACCTGGAGTTGTCTTTATTTTCAAGTTATCATGTCATGATTTTACCAGTCTGGGAATAGATTTTCCTCAATGTGGCCCTTGAGCTAAAATGAGTTTGACACCACTGATCTATATGCTAATTTCCTCTTCTTAGTTGGTTATTTTCTGCTGTAACGCGACTCCAATTAGCTTTCTGTAAAAAAAATTTTGTTCACTACTTCACATTCAAGCTAGCTTAGCGCTGTGGCTCCTCCCTCCTCTGTGTGTTCGCGCTAACCAAGCAAACACATGACGTTAAAAGAATGTTAGCTAATGTTTCTCCCATGGTTAGTTAGAACCAAACCTAGAACTATAATACTGGGCAATATACCAGTATTATAGTTTATACCGGTATATTTTAGAAAGCGGTATATATTTGATACCATACCGACATACTGGTATCTATTGATGTGTCTGTGTTATGGACATTTGGTCTTCTCTGTCCTTGACGGCCAAAGCACAGGTCATTTCCTTTGGCTCAACCCCGCTCCTTGCGTGTTTACGTAGGCTTCTCCGATGCACAACTACGCAAAACAACAAACTTTTCAAAAAAATATGGCGCCCCCACGCCAAGTTCTCGACTCTTGAGTATTACAATGCTTTGGTCAGCGACTGCATTTGGCTTTTGGTGAGTGACTACAGGTTTATTTACACATACACCAATTTGCTTGAGAATGTATCTCTCTCCTTGTAGCGTCTTTATCACTAATATAATCTGTTGACGTGTGCAGCTGAGATAGGTTCCAGCACCCCCCGCGACCCCGAAAGGGACAAGCGGTAGAAAATGGATGGATGTTAGCTTAGCACAGCAGCTAGCGATAAATACTCTCTGCTGCTCGCTCGGTGTGTCAATTGTTTAGCTACTCCTCGGCCTGAAAGTACCTCTCCCCATAGCCCGTGCTGATTAAGCTACTGTAGTATAGCAGCTGGGTGGCTGAAAAGTAGTTTCAAACTTAACAGCCTGCGGCTTTCACCGCAGTGAGTGTTTAGAAACTCCATCTATTCCCGCACATAAGCATGCGAGGCTATAAACCTAACATTGTTGAACTAAATTAATGAAAACTGCTTTGACATAGTAACGACTAACTAATTACTTTATAAGAATAAGCAACACATGACTACTTACATAAAACACTGAGGCAATCTTAAGCACTTTTCACATTTTTTTAAAGATACCGGTATATACCAGTGGTGTGCCGTCAGGGCCAGCAAGGCCTTCTCTGCTGGCCTAACATAACCAGAAATCATGATCATAATTAAAGATAAAAGTATTTTTTAATTTACTTTACCTAAATATCAAAAATTATTAGAGATAACAATACAATGCGAGCCGTTTGTTTGCGAGCCATCCATCCATCCATCAATTTTCTACCGCTTTTTCCTTTCGGGGTCGCGGGAGATGCTGGAGCCTATCTCAGCTGCATTCGGGAGGTAGGCGGTGTACACCCTGGACAAGTCGCCACCTCATCGCAAGGCCAACACAGATAGACAGACAACACTCACATTCACACACTAGGGGCCAATTTAGTGTTGCCAATCAACCTATCCCCAGGTGCATGTCTTTGGAGGTGGGAGGAAGCCGGAGTACCCGGAGGGAACCCACGCAGTCACATCACGGGGAGAACATGAAAACTCCGCACAGAAAGATCCCGGGCACCCAGGACCTTCGTATTGTGAGGCACACGCACTAACCCCTGTTCCACCGTGCTGCCCCTGTTTGCGGGCCATTTTAATAAAACTTGCCAAGGCATGTTGTAAAGCTTGTTATCGCAGCGTGCTATAAATAGTTTGTCTGCATTAGCGCTTATAATATCAATATCACTAATACTAGGTTAATATTCAAGTCACGAAATGTAAATGGAATATTGTTAGCGCTTTTTGAATGGTTATTTTTTTGGATTTTATGGGCGGAATAGAGGACCTCCCATTGGTAACAAGTCAGTCTTTTGAAGGGCTCTGTGAAAGGAACAGCTCCTCAAGATCTGGCTCCCTTCAAAGAGCCATAAAACCCATCTGTAATCTCTGCTAAGGAAATAAGGGGAAGGGCGGAAGCTACAGAAGCTTCTGAGGGCAAAAGCAAGAAGAGAACAACATAGCTTTTTGATTTTTTTCAAATCTTCTGCAACAAAAAACTTGAATTCAACGATAAAATCTATTTATCTCCCCGGCTTAACTGCACTGCTAATTGAGGTGGTTTGTGTTTGATTACTGCCCCTTTTTTTTTATTAATTATCATCCCCACGCCCAGTAGAATTGAATTGAATGCAGTACAACAAAATACTGTATATATTTTACTGTATTATAGGCTTTGGTGGAATTAGATTTAGAGATTGCATTCAAAGTAAAGGCCATACTTTGGTCTATAACTTAAAAGTAATATTTATCCATTGAATTTCTATCCTTGCGAAAATAGCGATGAGCGGTAAAGGAGGAGGAGAGAGCTATGCGAATGCAGCCTTTGTAGTAGTATTTTGCTACGTGTTTTTCATTGAAATTAGGCGTGTTCATCTTCTTTATCAAAGTGCTAACATTCACAACTTGATTTTGTCATGCGCAAAATAACATGATTTGCTTCTTATGTTGCTTTCCATTGCTTCTATTTCTCTGCTCTTATGGTGTTACATCTGTTTTCTGTTTTGTGTTAAATCTCTTCCCTTTATTACTGTCTGCGGAGGCTGCTGTTTGTAATCACTAAATAGGAGCAGATATTATTATAGAGGTTTATTTGAAATAGGGACAGATACAAAAACATAGACATCTGAAACAGTTATCCGATGCATGCATCACAGTGTTTGTAGCCAAAGCTAATTTACAACACTTGTCCCCAACAACAACAACACAGATCCAACATCATTAAAATAGGAAAATAAAAAATAGAATGAGTTGATAATAATGATTATAGTAATAACACAGACAAAGTGCAAACTAGATAAAAGCCAATAATAATAATAATAATAATAATAACACAGACAAAGTGCAGACTAGATAAAAACCAATTAGTAAAAATGAGTAAAAACTAAACATGGGAACACGATTGTTGCTCAACTAGCCATCATTTTGTTTGTTTTTTGAAAGTGACAAGTGCAGGTATGCTTTTCAAAGTGTCCGCTAAAGAATTCCATAGTTGTGGTCCTTTTATTGAAAAGGCAGTCTGGGCAAAAGATGTTCTACGGAATGGAACACAACAGTTGCCTTTTGACACTGCTCGGGTGGTAGATCTGGTACCACTTTGCAGTCTTGTAATTGCCTTGCAGAGCAATTGGGGAGCAGAGTTATGCAAGCATTTAAAAACCAGTTTGACTGTGTGTAACAAAATAAAATTGGTAAAACTTAAAATATTGTATTTGGTTAAAATTTGGCAATGATGATATCGTATATTCTTCTTGTCTAGAACTTTCAAGGTGCGGTTATAAAGACACTCAATGGTCTTGATTGATGACTGGTGTGCCTGGGACCATGTGGTTAAGCCATAAGATATGTGTGACAGAATCATTGCATTCATAAAAGTAAAAGCACAGCTAAGAGTTAAGCAGTGTCTTATAATCTTAAAACAGCCTAGGTTTGCCTTCAGGGTTTTACACATCTTCTTATTGTGACTTTTAAAATTCAGCTGATAGTCTATGATTATGCCCAAATATTTGACTTCAGGTACTTGTTCAATGACCTCCTCATTAATTTTTATATTCAGGTTTGTTTGAGGTAGCTTTTTTATGGAGAAGCAGACATAGTTAGTCTTTTTAGTGTTTAGGGTTAAACAGGATGACTCCAGCCAAGATGCTATTTTGTCTAATTGAGCATTTAACTTCTCAGCAACTAGAGTACAGGTCTTACCTGATGTATATACGACTGTGTCATCCGCATACATCTGTAAATCTATATCTGTGCATACATCTGGTAGGTCATTGATGTATAGACAAATTGGAATCTGATCCTTTCAAATGTGACTTCAGTCTAAACGCAGTCCGACCTGTATGTGACCTGAATGTGATTTTTTTCGTCAGCTTTGGGCGAGCTACGTAACTCGTGTGCGCCGTAAAGAGGGAGTCGCCAGCAGAAATGGATATTTCATCACAACACCCGGTTTTGGTTTCTACTGAAGACGACTGAATTTTCGGTGCATCACTTGTCAATAGTGCGCAAATAATAGGTTATATGTAATATATAGGGTTGGGTATCGTTTGAATTCGAACGATTCCGATTCTGATTCCGATTCTTTGTTTCGATTCCGATTCCTGACGATTCTCGATTCCGATTCTTTTAAGAGGCAAGGTCAAAAAAAAGTTTAGGATATTTTAAATGAGCTAGCTAATCTACAGTCTTTCTGAATGAAATAGTCTGACATTCTCAATCAATTTTAATTCTATTAACTTTTTATGAACTTTACTATAAATTCCTCACAGGGCTGTTTTCAACTAGAATATAAATATCAAATCTATGAACTTGAATATAAATATTATAAATGATGAATACATTTTCCCAGGGGTACACTTTCCTCAAGAGAGCTTTATTTTTGAAAACTTCATGAAAACACATTTACACATAAGTGTATGATGCTGCAGGAAACCTCATGAAAACACATTTACACATAAGTGTATGATGCTGCAGGAAACCTCATGAAAACACATTTACACACACAAGTGTATGATGCTGCAGGTACTTAAAAATGTTACCGTGCTCCCACTGATGGGCTAACCTGGTGCAGAAAAGCAAATAAACAATAAGAAACAACTTGCAAAACCCAGTCCAGATTAGCAGCAGGTACAGTATAAAATCAGAGACAGTTCTTGTTTAGGAAAATGACCATATCCGCCTTCTCAGGCAGGATGCGTGAGCGTTCTGGACAGATAGTGTCTCCTGCTGTGGAAAATACACGTTCGCTGGGTGTGGAAGAAGCTTGAACGCATGAATAGGAGAAAGCGAGATCTGACAGCAAAGGATAAGTCTTTTGTTGGTTCCACCGGACCACCACCATGCAGCAGGGTCGTCAGACATAAGTATCGGTGGAATGTCCTGGTACATCTGCAGCTCTCTCTCCACTCGTTTCTTGATGGACATGGAGCTCTGTTATTTCGCGGTTATTTAATTTTTTTTTGTAAAGTAAAGCCACACTTTCGACCGCCGACGCCCACTATCCATGCTTGAGCTTGACTGACTCGCTCGGCTATGCTAACACTTCCGGCGGTGGGCGCTTCTTCGTTGGTGTTCAGCGGCTTCTTCTTCCGGTTCGGCGGACATATTTTTTTCCGGTCGGCGGACTGGGTATCGAAAATAGGAATCAAAATGTAAACTTTTGAACGATTCCGGGAGAATTGGAAAGTTAGTCCCGGTTCCAATCGATACTCAATCCAATCCAATCCACTTTATTTATATAGCACATTTACACAACAAGAATGTTTCCAAAGTGCTGCACAGCCATGTTAAAAACAATATTAAAAACGATATTAAAAATAATATTAAAAACAATATTATGCTACAACAATGACTGAATAAAAACAAAGAATAAATGAATAGAAAACCAAAACAGAGACAATATAAAAAATAAATATGATTAAAAACGATTTTAAAGGGTAAAACCAATTAAAACAGTAAAATAGACATCAAAATTTATAACCCTAACCCTAATCACACAGGACAACAGAGGACAGAAGACCACACAACTCACGTAGTGTTAAAAGCCAAAGAATAAAAGTGGGTCTTAAGACGAGTCTTAAAACTCTCCACTGTGGGAGCAGTTTGAACATGGAGGGGCAGAGTGTTCCAGAGTTTAGGGCCGACCACAGAGAAGGCCCTGTCTCCCCTGGTTTTAAGTCTCGTCCTGGGCACCACGAGCTGGAGCTGGCTCTCGGACCTCAGAGCGCGCGCAGGTGTGTAAATTTGGATGAGGTCCGAGATATACTGAGGTGCCAGTCCATGTAAAGCTTTAAAAACAAACAGCAAGGATTTAAAATCAATTCTAAAATGAACAGGGAGCCAGTGCAAACTCCGAAGAATTGGGGTTATATGCTCACGTTTCCTGGCCCCTGTTAAAAGTCGTGCTGCTGCGTTCTGGACTAACTGCAACCGGGAGAGAGCTTTTTGGCTAATTCCAGCATAAAGTGCATTGCAGTAGTCCAGGCGACTTGAAAAAAAAAGCATGCACGACTTGTTCAAAAAGGTTAAAAGATAAAAATGGTTTTACCTTTGCTAAAAGACGAAGATGATAAAAACACGATTTTAAAACGCCATTGACTTGTTTGTCAAATTTAAAATCGCTGTCTATAGTGATGCCAAGGCTGGTGACTTTGGGACGCACATGATTTTGCAATGGTCCCAAGTCAGTGAGGGCCGGACCAAAAACTGAAATTTCCGTTTTTCCCTCATTCATTATTAAAAAATTCTGGGCTAACCAAGCCTTGACATCACATAGACAGTTGAGAAGGGGCGTCAGGGGGCCGTGGCCTTTTGAAATTGGCATATACATTTGGCAGTCATCTGCATAAAAGTGATAAGACACTCCATGTTTCTTA
Organism: Entelurus aequoreus; assembly: GCF_033978785.1. NCBI lineage: Eukaryota > Metazoa > Chordata > Actinopteri > Syngnathiformes > Syngnathidae > Entelurus > Entelurus aequoreus. The sequence continues at coordinate 34,243,520 of NC_084731.1, forward strand.
AAAATCTCTCCAAGAGGGAGAATGTACAAGGAAAACAGGATGGGGCCTAGAATGGATCCCTGGGGGACACCACAGTAAAGCGGAGCAGAAGAAGAGGTGGCGTCCCCCAGCCTGACAGAGAAGGACCTCTCTGACAGGTAGGATCTGAACCACTCTAATGCAGTCCCCCTGACACCCACACAGTCTCTCAGGCGGTCTAAAAGAATTGTGTGGTCGACTGTGTCAAAGGCAGCTGTAATATCTAAAAGCACTAAAATGGCAGAGCTACCAGAATCAGACATTAAAAGCAAGTCATTAAAAACCTTTAAAAGTGCAGATTCAGTACTGTGCAAAGCCTTGTATCCAGACTGAAATTGATCTAAAGTGCTATTTTCATCTAAAATAGGCTGCAGTTGCGCTAAAACACATTTCTCCAGAATTTTTGACACAAAATGTAATTTGGAAATGTGCCGATAATTTGACAAACATGTCGGATCTAGACCTGTTTTTTTTATCAAAGGCTCGACAACAGCTCTTTTACAAAAAGAGGGGACACAGCCAGAAATCAAGCTGCTGTTGATGATGTCCCTAACAGACAAGTCAATAGTGTCCCAGATTTCTTTAAAAAAGCGAGGGGGGACTGGGTCTGTGGGACAGGACGAGGGTTTCAGTTTGTGGACTATTCCTGTAAGCTCAGGCATGGACACAGGCTCAAAGTGACTAAACACAGCCGAGCACTGAGTGGCCACATTAAAACTCAATGGAGAGCGAGAAAGATTTGCCCGAATAAAAGCAACCTTATCGTTAAAAAAGGAGAGAAATTTTTCACAAGTTTCACTTATCATCTCCAGTAAAGTGGCTGGATTCGGATTAAGAACATAACTAATAGTATTAAAAAGAACACGTGGCTTCCTGATACTATTTAAAATTAAGTCTGACAGATATTTTGTTTTCTCAGCTTTAACCACACTTTGATAGTTCTGACAGTTTTCTTTTAAAATTTGATAAGAAACTTCCAAGTGATCCCCTTTCCACTTGCGCTCCGCCCTTCGCCAATCACGCCGAGCTATGCGTGTGGTTTCATTGAGCCAAGGCTCCTGTTTTGGCTTTGGACGTATAGCTTTGAGGGGCGCTATACTATCCAGAACCTCAGAACATGTAGAAAGAAAAGAGCACATCAATTGTTCAGTGTCTGCAGAGTGTGATATACTCTGCATGGAGACAGTGAATAAAGGGGAGAAGGTGGCTGCGGTGTCAGACCTAATAACACGCCCATGACCCACGGCAAGTGGTTTCACATCAGGGTCCAAACTTAAATTAAACATAACAGGACTGTGATCAGAAAACACAGCATCACCAACAACGACATTGTCAACATTAAAACCATGAGACAATACGAGGTGTAGTGTATGCCCACGTTCATGTGTGGAACCAGACACAGACTGTATAAAATTAAAAGAGTCAATGACATTCAGGAAGCTCCTGGATAGAGGTTCGTCTGGGCAGCAGATGTGAATATTAAAGTCACCAACAATGAGAACACGATCATATTTGGGCAGAATTTCGGCCAGAAATTCAGAAAAATCATTTATGAAGTCTTTGTGGTACTTGGGTGGTCGATAAACTACAGCACACAGGACGACATCAGAAAGACCCAGCTCAAACATGAATAGTTCGAAGCTTGAAAAGGAGGATTGCAGGCGGATCTGACGGCATTTAAAGTCATTTTTAAAAACGACTGCTAATCCTCCTCCTTTTCGGCCAGACGACCGCGGAGAATTATAATACGAGCACTCCGGTGATAAAAGTCCATTTAGATGAGCGAACTCACCAGTTCTCAGCCAAGTCTCCGTCACACAGAGGAAGTCCAGTCCGCGGGAGACGAATAAATCCTTCAGGATAAATGTTTTGTTTGTCAAGGATCTTGCGTTAACAAGACCGAACTTAACGGGGGCCGGCGCGTCCAAGGCCGGTGCTGATCCGGGTGGGGCCCGACACAGAGCCCGCAGGTGGCGGGAATTCACTCCGCAACTCCGGGGGCGGGGACAGCAGGAGCGCGGCGGGGGAGCTTCCTCCTGCAGGCCGACGACAGGAACAATCCAGGACCCGGCGGGATCCAGCAAACGTGGGTGCAGGAAGAAACCAGGTACCGGTCCATACCTCCTTCGGGAAGCCACGGAAAGCCGGGCCAGGAGTGCCCTAACTTTTACCAGCTGGCCGCCACGTTTACTGCGGCGCCGATGACGCTTTCGCCTGGGGAGAGGAGCCAGAGGGCAAAAAAGGAAGGCAGGAATCCGGCCAGGTGAGAAAGCTGACTGGGACGTTGTAAAACTAACGTCGAAGTTGATCATATCCGTGTGAGAGGGACAAAGATCCAACAGCGTTTGGCGGTCATACACAAACAGTGAGTTGACAGGTACAACAAAAGACGCGAACAGCACAAAAACAAGCAAAGCTGACAGCGAGAGACGGCAAGCCTTAGCACATACTGGCGCCATCTTGGATGCTCCAGTATGTGCTAGGGTACTAGGGTTGGGTATCGATACTCGATACCCAACCCTAGTAATATATGAATATATAATTTGATTCAGAAGAAAATAGCGATTATTGAAAGACCGGAATTGACGCTGTGGCGCATTTGCTTTTATGTGAGTTGAAAAATAAAGCTCCCGTGGATCCACTCTGATGTTCGTGTCTCCTCTACTTTTAGTAGCGAATTCCTTCCGGTCAACTTCCTTTGTTTTCATTGTATCGAAGTGTGCATGGAAGTGACGTCGAGGCCACATTGGGACCACATTGGGGCCTGTGCGCGTTTACACTGGACTGATAAAAATCACATTTTACTTGCAGTGTAACAATCCGCTGGAAAAAATCAGATCTAAAAAAAAAAAACGATTTGGGCCACTTTGGTCTGCAGTGTAAATGTAGTCTTAGAGTCTTGTAAGATGACTGCAGATATGGTGCAAGCTCACTATAAAGAAAGGATAGCAAATTTGGGAGGTACTTTTGTGTACATCTTCATCTCCCTGCACTCATGACATTGTCAAGTGCTCTAAAAACCCCAAGAGCACCCTTCTGGCCTTCACAGTCAAATATCTTTGGACTTTTTGACGTTTTATTTCAATCAATCAATCAAAGTTTATTTATATAGCCCTTAATCACACGTGTCTCAAAGGGCTGCACAGGCCACAACGACATCCCCTCAGATCCCACATCAGGGCAGGAAAAAACTCAACCCAATGGGATACAATGAGAAACCTTGGAGGGGGCCGCAGATGTGGGGACACACCCCCTGGGCGACCGGTGCAATGGATGTTGAGTGGATCTAGTTAATAGTGTAAAAGTCCAGTCCATAGTGGGGGGGATCATCTTGAGTGGAGACAAGTCAGCAGCACAGAGACGTCCCCAACTGATGCACAGACGCGTGGTCCACCCCGGGTCCCGACTTTGAACAGCTAGCGCCTCATCTGTGGTCACCTAATAACCTCACCACGCCGGAGAGGGGGCAGGAGCAGAAAAGAGACGACAGATCAACTGGTCTAAAAGGGGGGTCTATTTAAAGGCTAGCCTATACAAATGAGTTTTAAGATGTCACGTGACTTCAAACTTGACACTTCAGGGTCGATTGCTTTAATGGGACTCATACAATACTAGCAAATTTTACATTTAATGAAACACGCTTCATAAAATTTTTACTTTATTTACTAGAACATTTTCAGCACCATAATCTATAATGACACTGTCAAATGCCAAAAGTGCTGATGGGGACATTCTTTCATTCATTCATTCATTATTATAAGCACAGTGGTTCCTTACTTTACCTTTCGGATGCATTCTGTTCTCCTGTTGCCTTTTTTCAATATTTATTTTTGTACTTTGTTTGGACTTGCATGAGCATGATTGAAGACTAGGGTTGGGTATCGAGTATCGAGTATCGATTGGAACCGGGACTAACTTTCCGATTCTCCCGGAATCGTTCAAAAGTTTAAATTTCGATTCCTATTTTCGATACCAAGTCCGCCGACCGGAAAAAAATATGTCCGCCGAACCGGAAGAAGAAGCGCTGAACACCAACGAAGAAGCGCCCACCGCCGGAAGTGTTAGCATAGCCGAGCGAGTCAGTCAAGCTCAAGCATGGATAGCGGGCGTCGGCGGTCGAAAGTGTGGCTTTACTTTACAAAAAAAAATGAAATAACCGCAAAATAACAGAGCTCCATGTCCATCAAGAAACGAGTGGAGAGAGAGCTGCAGATGTACCAGGACGTTCCACCGATACTTATGTCTGACGACCCTGCTGCATGGTGGTGGTCCGGTGGAACCAACAAAAGACTTATCCTTTGCTGCCATATCTCGCTTTCTCTATTTATGCGTTCAAGCTTCTTCCACACCCAGCGAACGTGTATTTTCCACAGCAGGAGACACTATCTGTCCAGAACGCTCACGCATCCTGCCTGAGAAGGCGGATATGGTCATTTTCCTAAACAAGAACTGTCTCTGATTTTATACTGTACCTGCTGCTAATCTGGACTGGGTTTTGCAAATTGTTTCTTATTGTTTATTTGCTTTTCTGCACCAGGTTAGCCCATCAGTGGGAGCACGGTAACATTTTTAAGTACTTGCAGCATCATACACTTGTGTGTGTAAATGTGTTTTCATGAGGTTTCCTGCAGCATCATACACTTATGTGTAAAGGTGTTTTCATGAGGTTTTCAAAAATAAAGCTCTCTTGAGGAAAGTGTACCCCTGGGAAAATGTATTCATAATTTATAATATATATATTCAAGTTCATAGATTTGATATTTATATTCTAGTTGAAAACAGCCCTGTGAGGAATTTATAGTAAAGTTCATAAAAAGTTAATAGAATTAAAATTGATGGAGAATGTTAGACTATTTCATTCAGAAAGACTGTAGGTTAGCTAGCTCATTTAAAATACCCTAAACTTTTTTTTGACCCTGCCTCTTAAAAGAATCGGAATCGAGAATCGTCAGGAATCGGAATCGAAACAAAGAATCGGAATCGGAATCGTTCGAATTCAAATGATACCCAACCCTATTGAAGACACATTTTTTCCTGCACATCATCTCTGTCTCTGAATCTTGGGGTCCAGCCCAAACAAATCATGACATCTTTGCCCCATACTGTTCCCTTGTCAGTTTTCAGTTGTATTGTATTTTATTGTAGACATAACTATGTTATAAAGCCATACTTGCCAACCCTCCCGAATTTTCCGGGAGACTCCGGAATTTCAGTGCCTCTCCCGAAAATCTCCCGGGACAACCATTCTCCCGAATTTCTCCCGATTTCCAGCCGGACTTAAGGCACGCCCCCTCCAGGTCCGTGCGGACCTGAGTGAGGACAGCCTGTCGTCACGTCCGCTTTTCCTTCATATAAACAGCCTGCCGGCCCAGTCACGTTATAATATCTACGGCTTTTGGCGAGTGCACAACTGCACACACAACAAGGAGGAGACAAAGCAGAAGAACGAAGAAGAGACAGTCATGGCGACGACGAGTGACAGAGAATAGACCGAGGATGGACAATTCAACCCTAAACACATTCCTTTCCTGCAAATTAAATTTCACAGATGCTGCCTGTAATAGACTGATCTAAGTTGTTTGTTGCCATCTCCTGGTAAATGTTGAGTATAGTGTTCTGTGGTTACTTTTTGGTTGGCCGACGGTTTACGTTGTATTGCGCACCCTGACGGCAAGTGTGGGAGTCGGTTGCATTGCATTGCACTTTCAAATACAACAATGAATAGAGGAGTGTTATGTGTGTGTATATGTGTAAATAAATGAACACTGAAATTCAAGTATTTCTTTTATTTATATGTATATATATATATATATATATATATATATATATATATATATATATATATATATATATATATATATATATATATATATATATATATATATATATAGCTAGAATTCACTGAAAGTCAAGTATTTATTTTATTTATATTAGGGATGTCCGATAATGGCTTTTTGCCGATATCCGATATTCCGATATTGTCCAACTCTTAATTACCGATATCAACCGATACTGATATCAACCGATACCGATATATACAGTCATGGAATTAACACATTATTATGCCTAATTTGGACAACCAAGTATGGTGAAGATAAGGTCTTTTTTTTAAAAAATTAATAAAACAAAATAAGATAAATAAATTAAAAACATTTTCTTGAATAAAAAAGAAAGTAAAACAATATAAAAACAGTTACATAGAAACTAGTAATTAATGAAAATTAGTAAAATTAACTGTTAAAGGTTAGTACTATCATGTGTGCTTACGGACTGTATCCCTTGCAGACTGTATTGATATATATTGATATATAATGTAGGAACCAGAATATTAATAAGAGAAAGAAACAACCCTTTTGTGTGAATGAGTGTAAATGGGGGAGGGAGGTTTTTTGGTTTGGTAGACTAATTGTAAATGTATCTTGTGTTTTTTAATAAAAAAATAAAAAAACTAAAACAAAATGTTACCGATAATAAAAAAACCGATACCGATATTATCGGACATCTCTAATTTATATATATATAAGAAATACTTGGATTTCAGTGAATTCTAGCTATAAATATACTCCTCCCCCTTAACCCCACCCCAATCTCCCGATTTCAGAGGTCTCAAGGTTGGCAAGTATGACAATAACCAATACAAGATTTGGATTAGTAATTCTGCTTTTACTGGGGTAATGACAGTACTTTAAGTTTAGACACTGACAAGCGTTTCTAACATTTTTAAAAGTAATTCAGTATGATACAGTGCAGTGCAAACTACAACTTTTATAAATAATAAACATATTGTTAAATGAATACCTCTCCTACAGTATTAATACAAAGTGAGCATTGCTAACTATAAACTATGTTGAAAGAGCAAACCAGACTTCAGGAGTGTTGTTTGTTTTGCCTTTCATCCAGACTCTCAGGTGAGACGTCTGCCAGTTAGCCTCTGTGTAGGTTTTTACACTTCCAGTTCCCAGGTGGCGGAGGTCCCATAGTTTGACACTCATTGAAACAATGACAGGTGTGAATGGATGTTAAAGGTGTTCTGGCGGAGATGACATGTTGTCCGTGGTGTCAGAGACCACATCAACTTGTTGACTGATGCTTCTTTCCACTAGTGACTGCTCTGTGGGACGTGACAAGTTGGATGCTAGGCAACAAGTCCTTATGGAAGCAATGGTTCAGACCTAAATCATTTTAGTTCATTGCATTGGAGCCCTATTCAATGCGCTCTGTAATTGTACTCTGCGTATTGATATGCTGTTCATACGCACATAATTTAGATTTTCCCAACTATTTATTCTGGTATATTACTCAAGAGCAGATTATTTGTGTTGTGCATGATTTCAGCCAGTGATGGGCAAGCTACTTGGAAATGTAGTAAGCTAAGCTACAAGTTACTCTTGATTAAATGTTGCCAGGATACCAGTGGCGTGCGGTGAGGTTAATGTCTGGTGAGGCACTGCATCATCACAGTCAGATTTACAAACATATGAACCCTAAATAGTATCTTATTCACCATGTGATTGGCAGCAGTTAACGGGTTATGTTTAAAAGCTCATACCAGCATTCTTTACACAACTGTAGCACACAAAAAAGCACATTTAATAAAAAAAACATTATTATGGTCTTACCTTTCTTGCTGGACATCCACACAGCCAGCCTTTGCGTGTGTACCACGCCGTTTGAAAAGAATGGGTCTTCTGTCCCGAAGTCAAAAGCAAACCTTTTAGCTCCGGCGTTGGTCTACCTTTAATTATTACCTCCTGCTTCGATTGAAAGTCCAGTTTAGAAAACTGTTTTATTTTACATATGTAATCCTCCGTGTTTTTAATAAGAGTCCAGGCGAGAGGAAATAAACAATCGCTTGCAAACTTTTTTTTTTTCTTTTTCTTCTGCGGCCGAGGAATAATCTCTGGGATCACTACCGCCCACTACCACCAAGAGGCCGGATTACTGCGAGCCTCAACCAGTACGTCTTTTGCAGCAGATTTATGAATGCTCAGCACAAGAAATACGTTACACACATACAGTTTTTGACAAAATACACTGTACGTTATATACCTCAGCTAACTAAACTATGCCATAGTTTAGTTAGCTGATATAATTCATATAGCAATACAGTCTCACTGCACAGCAGCTCAGCAGTTAGCCGAGTCATTGTGCACAATCCATGTTGAGGCACAAATCAGTGACGTGCCTCAACTGGCTGCTGATCACCGCACCGTCTCTTCTCAGTATTTGAACGGCAAATGTGAAAATAAAAATAAAAATAATCTAAAACTGGTGAAGTTAAATGGAAAATAACTTTAGTATAATCACTGGATACATATAACAATTTAATTAATTTTTTTTTCTTTTTACATTTTTTTTCTTTCCATGATGGCAGGTGAGGCCCCGCCTCCCCTGCCTCTAGTGACTGCACGCCACTGCAAGATACATGGGAAGCTATCCCAAGAGAATTGTAGCAAGCTGCACTACAAGCTACATGGCAAAAGTAGCTTGCTACATCAACACTACATATTGAATTCAAACTCTTCAGCTCCAAGGACCCCCATTTGAAAAGATACGCCAGGGACCCTCTTAAGAGAAGATTTACAGGTATTACAGCTCTAGCGGTGATTATCATTTTATTTTCAAGCACCCCCAGTTTGACATGCATTAAGCTACTGATCCCCCATTTAATGGCATTTTTATCCATGGGCCCACATATATAATATCAATGTTAATGTAACTGAGTGTACAAATGGAACCATTACTATTAACTAGCTGTCATTTAGCTGGGGACACATTCTATACCCCACTGTATGTATTTATATTAGTTTGCCTTTTCTTTGGCCCACCGCTATAATGGTATTCATTTTCTCGGTTTACTGTAAATAAAAACAGCAGCTTTGTTGGTATTGACAAAAAAGTACAATGATTTGTGTGTTGTTTGGAAGAGTTGATAATGGTTATGTGCAGTAAAACTTTTCATGAACTCCACTCGCCTTAATGTGTCTGCTTAAATTTGTGTTGGACATCATAAATGTCGAGAGCAGTTTGGATGTTGGTTTACAGAGTAAACAATTAAAAACAAAGGTTTTGGGCGTTGTTTTCTCTAAACGCATGAATGTGTCTAAGACTATGTTTACACTGCAGGCCAAAAAGGCACAAATCAGATTTTTCCAAAATCAGATTTTTTCCAGCTGGCTGTTTATACTGCAAGTAAAATGTGATCTTTATCAGACTCCAGTGTAAACACGCACAGGCCCCAATGTGGCCCCAATGTGGCCCCAATGTGGCCCCAATGTTGCCTCGACATCACTTGCATGCACAGTTCGATAAAGTGAGAATAAAGGAAATTAACTGGACTCTGTAAATGAACAAGGAAGTCGCTAATACGACTACAAAATAAAATAAAAGTCGCCACACCTTAAAAATGAGGGTTTTTTACGTGAAAATAAATTAACGTAATATAATGTATGAATGGATATATATAGTGTAATATATTTGGCAGGGTTCTAATCTTATTATGGCTTTTAAGTACAGGCAATACGGACATCAGCGTGGATCTACGTTAGCTTTATTTTTCAACTCACTTACGTTAACAACTTATGTAATGTACCTAACATGGAATCAAATACGCCACAGTCTCAGTTGCTATTTCTTCATAATCAAAATATATATTCATATATTACATATAGCCTATTATTTGTGCACTATTGACTTGTGATGCACCGAGAATTTGTCCGTCGGAAAAACACTTTGCTCACTTCCACTGGTGGGTAATGTCTTTCCCGGCGCACAAAAATGATGTAGCTCGCCCAAAGCTGATTAGTCACATACGGGTTGCATTCAGTTTGCATTGTTATTTAGACTGAAGTCACATTTGAAAAGATCAGATTCCAGTCGGATTTGGACTACCTACCGATGTGGCCTGAATCTGATGCGAAAAGATCAGATTTGAAGCACGTTGGAGCATTCAGACTGGCAAAAAATCTGATCCAATGTCACTTGAAGGCAAAATAATCAGATTTGGTGTGCAGTGTATACAGGGCCTAAATATGGGAAATAATTATTGTCGGTTTCCTGGACATCGTCTTCATCACTAAAGGAAAAATTTGCACAGAGAATCTCTCTGTCATCTTCAAGTATGTTCCTTTTTTTGTGAGTTGTCAGCTTTAAGTTTCTCTCTGTCTTTGACTCCCTCGTTGTCATGTGGCATGTGCATGTGTCTGTTATGATTTTGCTTCTTGGTATCGATGACCCGCCATGTCTTGCCTCTAATTGGCTAGTTTGTAATGTTTAGCCTTAACCTTAGCCAATCGTGACTCAACATTCTTATTCCAACCCAATCGTCATGGATTATCTCCGTATTTTTTCGTCCAACCCTTGAATTTGCAGCTCATTTTCCTTCTTTGTAGTTTGTAGCTTTGATGTAAGCTACCTCATTACATGGGTCTAAAAAAGCTAAGCTATGGGAATCGGTACTGGTTCAAAAAGTACTGGGAATAATAGTTAAGCTACATTGCGTCGCTACTTGTAGCGAGCTACAGTCCAAGACTTCAAGCCGATGGGCGGGTTGGGGACGGGGGGGGGGGGGGAGTTTACACCAACAAGCATACAAAGTAAAGATAGTAAAGATATAGAACAAACTAAGGCACACCAGCATTTCCAATCTGGCCCAAGGTATGTCCTAAGTTTTAAAAAAAAAAGAAGAAATAAAATAAATCATATATATATTTTAAAAACTATACTATCTAGCAGCTCAGGCAAATCATAATGTTGATGTATATGATGCACAGATTTATATATTTACAAAAGAGAAGTGTGGGGTACTTGTTGCATTATTTGTATTTGACTATTAAATGTTTGGATATGTTTCAGCATTTGTATGGCAAAACATATGGCTCTCATCAAATTGAACATGCAAGCATGTTCGGAATAAACCATATTTAGTGAAAAAAAGAAGACAGAAGGGAAATAGTGGGGACAAGAGGGAAACAACACAAAGAAAAATTCAAAAAAATTCTGTGTATACACACACACACACACACACACACACACACACACACACACACACACACACACACACACACACACACACACACACACACACACACACACACACACACACACACACACACACACACACACACACACACACACACACACACGTAGATAGCCCGCCCCCCGGCCAAATTCTTTTACCCTACGTGACATCCGAGCCAAAAAGTTTGGGGAACCCTGATATAGAAACTGAAATAAGTCAATATTTTAAAATAAAGTATATAACAAAACCTATCCATTTAATATGTGTCATGATGTTCTCAAAGAAAACAATTTAAATACTTGATACTACTAGCACATCAAATCTGGAGGAGAGAAAAACCTTTAAACAGCCGTATTTTGAAAATAAAACTTGTTTATACACAATGAAATGAATATCAATCAATCAATCAATCAGTGTTTATTTATATAGCCCTAAATCTCAAAAGTCTCAAAGGGCTGCACAAGCCACAACGACATCCTCGGCACAGAGCCCACACAAGGGACGTCGATGTGAATGACTATGAGAAACCTTGGAGAGGACCGCATATGTGGGTAACCCCCCCTCTAAGTACAGTCCCTAGTGGATCCACATAACAGTGAGAGTCTAGTCCATAGTGGGTCCAGCAGGAGACCATCCCGAGCGGACACAGGTCAGTAGCGCAGAGACATCCCCAACCGATGCACAGGCGAGCGGTCCACCCCGGGTCCCAACTCTGGACAGCCAGCACCTCATCTATGGTCACCGGAACCGGAATAACCCGGCAAAGGGGCAAAGGAGAAAAGAAAACAGCAGATCAACTGGTCTAAAAAAGGGGGGTCTATTTAATACAGAGTAAAAAATTATTATGTGTATGCTGTAGATAGCTGTCAATCACATGACTTGATCGAGTTTAACATCAATCTCATTCATTCAATTTATCCACCACAACATCGTTGTTAATACTTTATGTTGTGATCTAAGATTAAACGTCCATTCACAACAATTGAGACAACATCATTGACATGTAAACTAGCAATTAAAAAATAATACACTGCATAGGTTGTATTAACAGTAAATACTCCAAGCAGTTCACTAACATACTGTATGTATTTTATGTTGTATGTCTCTGATGATCAGAATAATCAGAACTTTCATTTAAACACATTAACATATTACCAACAACACCGAATATCAGTGGAAAGTTGTAGTAATCGGTTAGATTCGGAGCTTGAAAGCTACTAGCTCTAGCTTATTAGCATGGAGCATTTTCTTCTTCTATTTACATTCCAACACAGCTAAAGAAGCTAAATGACTTCAATCGCCCCCTAGTGTACAAGAGGCACACAGCGTATGGCCAAGAATCGCATTAGAGATACAGCACGGAAACTGGGACTTATATGTTGTGTTTGACAGAGGGAGTTGACGGCACAGACACCAGGGGGCAGTAAAGTTCTATGATTTATTATATATATATATATATATATATATATATATATATATATATATATATATATATATATATATATATATATATATATATATATATATATATATATATATATATATATATATATATATATATATATATATATATATATATATATATATATATAGACAAGGTACATATAATAATCATAAACAATACTAACTAGAACTATAGAATGGAGTGTGACAAAACCCAAGAGTGTGTATGTGTGAGGCTATGTGTATGGTTAGCTAAAGTGTGTTACCAAGTGTTGAGGAGAGCGAGAGGAGGGACAAAGCAGGAGGCAGTCCGAGCACAGGCAAGCCGTCGAAGGCAGGAGAGAAGCGACAAGGTCCGTGTCCAGGCGAGGGTCGAGGATCGAGTAAGGTAGTCCAAATCCACAGGGCAACAACGGGAGATCACAAAGGGGTAAGACTCAAGAAGGCACTGTGGGAGGACAACAAGGACGACAGACACGGAGGGAAAACGCAGAGAGAAACAACGAGCATAAGGCTTCGGCTTACGGTACGCAAAAGGGTAATTAAGTTCCCGCAAGGATCCTTCATACAGGTCGCCCTCATCAGTCCCAGGTGTGCAGATTGCCGATCACCCACGTGACGCGGCCAGCGCGAGCAGGGGCGTGTCTCGGCGCGCTGCACGAGCCCGCGCCGTGACATTATAGTTAGCATTAGCTTACAGCTACAGATGGACATAACTTTGTTTTTCCACGCATAGTTGTAAAGAAAGTCAGTGTGCAGGACAGTGGTAAGAAGAATAAGTGGATGATATTCATTGAATTAAAGAAAGAAATCCTCAAAAACATGACAGAGTATATGCTAGCTAACTTGGTGAAGGAGTTGGAGCGTAGCACTGCAGGTCTGCACCATACTGAAGCAAAATAAGTCGATAGCGCCAGCTAAAGATGTTAAAATATTATCCAAACAGTGGACATTTATCCATGAAAATATGGAGAAGCTGCTGATGGTGTGTTTGATGGACAAGCAGCTGGAAGGAGGTACTGTACAAGTCCACTCTCCAAGGTAAATACTGCAGATTATTATTACATAAAGCTAATGTACCTGTTATTACTACATTCTATGTTATTGTTTTTATACAGTATTTATTGTCTTAAAGTTTGTGTTTCGCAATACGACTTTTTCAAAGCACAAGCTGTGTCACAAAATCAATCAAACTCGTATCAAGGGTATCACTCTAACACTATTTTTTTTTACTGATTTAAGTGCTACGGGAATCAAAACGAGGCACCAATATTAACTTTGGTGTTTGGTCTGGTTACAGTGTTTACGTCGGCACTGGTGCATTTATGGGGGAGTTTTGGTACCCAACCTTATTTAGATTTTGTACCATTTTTGATCTTAGGAACTTAGAGTTTATAAGTTTTTTGCATTATGTATTATGCATCATGTATAAATATCTACATATAAATATAAATAAGCGATTTTGGGGGTTTTTGGACTGTTTCGGTCCCCACCAGTATGATTTGTTATTCCCGTAAGTTGGCCTGAGCCAATCAGCTTCTTATAGAGTGGCTCTTGGCTCAGCACTTTCTAATAGCATCCAGCCTCTCCAAGGGAGTCTGTGTGCTGTGAATGTGAAGTAGTCTGAATTCAAATTAGTGCTACTTGGGTGAAGGTTGCCTCAGTCGTGCTGCTCACGGACCAAAAATACAACTAAAAAAAGAACCGAATGAATGTTGATGCTTTCACATCATTTTTCATGAGCTTACTGTCAAATAGGGATAGAATAATCTCCTATGTTGTCTATCGAATGCCTTTTGACTGTTTGTGTCATTCTCTGCTTGTCTTTTTGTGGCTTTTCACCTGTTCTGGAACTTCTTCCTTGTTGGTTTTCCAATTAATTCTGTTATTGCACTCATATGGCTTTCTTTGATCATGTCAATCAAAAGTGAGCATTTCTATTTTTGTTACATTGTGTTAAGGACAAGTCAGTCGCTTGACACATCAGATAAGAAGATGAGACACATTGATAAAAGCCAGTGAGCTAATTGATTCATCTTTGCTGATACATTTGTTCACTTTATGTGGCGTGATGAATCTAGGTAGTATTTAAGCTAATGGACAAAAGACAACTAATTTAGAAGTGACAGAGGCAATAAAATGTCATTTCTAACTCGAAGCGGAAAATTCAATGCAATTATCCACAACAGTGTGTGCGTGTGTGTGTATGTGTGTGTGTTCTTGTATTTCTACCCTTTTTGAGACATCAACAAGGAAAAGTACCTCCCATATGAGGACCGTTGAACAAGTTACGACCGAAATCATGGTCCCAATACGGAAAACCATTGCATCTGATAGACAATGTCTCATTTGCACCCCTGGTGGTGAAATCTATCAAAATTAGGGTGGTCCCAAAAAGGAGGGATTATTCAAATTGCCTGTGTGTTGGTTTTAAGAGTGCTCCCCCTCTGGCCAGCATATGTAATAAGAAGTGTGTGTAAGCAATTGAAATGCGCCCCCTTTGGCTAAAATTAATTTTAAAAAAAAAATAGATATGTATATAGAGACATACTTAAATAACGTGAAGTAAATAATGAAGATTAAAAACCAATTATACACCAATTTTTTTTTACTAAAAGCTTACCTTTTTTATATTTGCATAGTATGTATATATTATTAATGTTGTAAATTCAAATCTTTATATATCTAAAAAGGGTGGTCCTAAACAGGTAGGCATTTTTCAGAGTTCTCAAGAAGGTAACAAATACAAGAATGTGAGTGTGTGTGCATGTGTATGCGTGTGTGTGTGTGTGTTTGGGTGTGTGTGAAACAGAACTAAGGTAGTCAAAAACTAAACAAAACATGAGTGTATTTGAGTGTTTGTATACGTTTATCTTCTACTCTTTTAATTTGTAAAAGTTATTGTGTTTTTTAATGATGAAGAAAGAAACAGGGTGTCACATCCTGTTGTCATATTGCTTCGAGAATTGCTCGATCTCTCTAAGACATACAATTGAATTGTTGTCACAATTGAAAATCTTAATTGCTCATACAGTAATGTGTTCATATAAGTTTGGATTGGGGAAGGTTTTTCTTTTTTGCGGATAGACATAAATGTCTCTTCTATTCATGTTACCATTTCAGCTAGCTCGCGCGAGCTTGCTTCTCCAGTAAATGAGCAGTGTCACCAGTCCGTGGTTTATCGCAGTGTTATTATTCACGGTTTTACAATATTTTCAACCTAAAATGGCAAAACTAATCATGGTGCGTTTTACTGCCGTTATTCATTATACCGTTTATCGTTACATCCCTAGTGGTGTGTGTGGTGTGTATGCGTGTGTATGTTTGGTATGTATGTGTGTGTGTGTGTGAAGAAAATGTTTTGGTTTTGTTACTGTTCTTGCTTTGGCATTGTTACTTCTTCACTTCCGATGCGATAGCAATATCAGAGTCTTGAGTATTGATGATACCGATATTGATACAATATAAAATCAGCAGGAATTCTATATACTTTTACTATTTTATAGTGTAGATTGTTGGAGCAGTTTTGATCAAGTGGAATTAATCAAATTGAGAACAATAGTAGGTATCAAAAACATTTCAGCTCCGAGGAGCCTGTGGCCTACAATATTTACCTTTAAAGTTTAGTGTCACAATCATAAAGTTGGATGTGTCACACTGTTTTTGTTCAACAACTTGGATACGCAACTAGTGTTTTGACAACAATACATTATTATAACAACAAAAAGAGAGCAGAGTTGTTAAATAACTTGTCAAAAAAAAGTGAGCTAGCAATACTGCTAAGTTGACAGGTAACTTGTGGATGAAATAACCACATGTGACTTGCCTTTCAGGCAAAAATGAGCCCTTAGCTCCATTCTTCCTTGTTTTACAACGACAAAATGTCGCCATGGTAAAAAAATCACATATATAGCCTGACCATCAAAAACAAGGCGATATCTAATAGGTTTTTGCCTTAGAGACTTTGTATGTATAAGCAATTTGCAACTCTAATTATTTGATACTTGTTTATATTGACTGCAATATTGTTCAATTATTATTACGTATGTCGAGCTTGGGTGCTATTGTGTGCCTAGCTCTTTTGAAGCTGCTAGCTCCTAGTAGCCTTTAGCCTACTATGTTTACCTTTTGTAAAAGACTTGACTAAAATAGAATAAAAGACCAACCTTGTGTACTTATTGGAGGATATTTAGATGTTAACTGGCTGTCCAGCTTTGCACAAGTAAACACGGTGCAGGACTGCTTGTATCGGACATTATATCACTTATTTACATGCAAGCACATATCATCCCATACTTTTTACATCCCCGTGTATATTGGCTTGGGACACCCCCAATTACAGCTAAAACTGACCAGTTTTGCAATAAAACGATGGTTGATTGACTACCTTCTCGTCACCCTTAAGTCACAGTAGACGCTACAATAGGAGGGTTGCATATGACGTCACATCTGTTTTTCTTCTTCGCGGCTTAATTGACACGATGGTCAAGCAGCTTGAGCGTAGCAATAAAACAAGTGAGAGTGAGTGCAGAAAATGCAGTATTGTTGTTCTGTTCTGGGGTGTTCCAGTCGTTCAAATAGAGCGATAGGAAAGACATTTCATAGAGTCCCGAAAGAAATGGTTCATAAAAGTAATAAAGTCAGGAAAAAACAAAAGTGCATCGAAGGAAATGGCTCTTAAAATATCACTCTCATCATCTTGGGGAATACAATTGGACTGCTTGTGTCTGCAGCGATCACTTTGGAAAATGTTTGTTTGAACATTTTATTTCTTTGTGAAACTTTCAGTGATGCAATCGAGTTTATTCCATACTATATTAGTAGAATTTGAGAGCAGAACTAAACGTAAGGAAAGAAGACAAGATCACATATGTTTGTGTTCTTTTGTGGTTGTTAGGCCTAAATATAATGACGAAGACCTGGTTGTGCAAATAAACCAACGTCATGTTAAGTTCTAGTAGTAAATAATGTGATTGTTGTTCCAATCCACTGTATTTTCTTTCTCGATTTTCATTACAGAAACTAAAAGCTTAGTTGTTGTTGTTGTTGTGCAGGAAAGTGAAGTGCTTTATTTATTCAACACTTATTTATTCGACATGGATGACCACGTTATAGTGCCTTTGGTGATATTTGTTAGCATCAAGTAAATATCCTTAATAGTATTAATAAACTAGCTGAATAAAACTTTCGTAGGCTCAACAGCCTATAATATACGCTAGCAAAGATTCATGCTGAACAACAGCGACATCTACGGCTAAATAATGACACAAAATATACTACACATCATGAAAACAACTGCAGTCATGAATTTTAGATGAGACTAATATTCTTGGTAGGAAATCAATTGCAAACAAATGTATCCTTTATATCATTAGCGTCACGATCACAGCAGCACGTCACTTTGTCTTTCACGGATTAATGTTTAATTTGTGGGCCCCTCGGATGTAAAGACATGATGACCTTCCAAGCTTTTCTTCTCTAAATACCGTAAGTGTCAAGTGAAGTGAGGTAGCAGTAACGTCTTGGTGATGATAAATATTTTAAATCTTTTTTAAAAATCTTTTTCTTAAGAGTGTAAAAATCCACTCCATCCCATCTAAAATATTTTTTTCAGGATCGCTTTTATATTTGCCTTTCAAAATATGCCCAAATCTGCACTGATTCAGGTAAATAAACAGTAGCCTAATGGGACTTAGACCATCACCTGAAACCCAGAAGTTCCCGGAAGTGCCTCTAGATCACGTGATTGCAACCCACCTATACAGTCCGCCCCTTAAAACTGTCAGTGTCTTTTTTTGTTCCGTCCAACTTGCATCGCGTGCATCTAAAGATCAATGTGTCCACACACCCCACGGCAGCATTCGTCACAAGAGCTCAATTCAGTGAGCAACATTAACTGCAACGCTAGCCACAGATTGACTGACTGGTGCGTCGTTAGTTGAAAGTATTTCAGTGCCATGGCTGCCGGAGATGATGCAACGTTGACTGTGGCCAGGATGCGACTGATGGTGGAAACTGGGAGGGTGAAGTGTGTTGTATCTTCTCTGTACACATGCACGACAACAAAGTTTCTGTCTAAAAGAAGTAAGGCACATTTTCAACTAGACTCCATCCATCCATCCGTCTTCTTCCGCTTAACTGAGGTCGGGTCGCGGGGGCAGCAGCCTAAACAGGGAAGCCCAGACTTTCCTCTCCCCAGCCACTTCGTCCAGCTCTTCCCGGGGGATCCCGAGACGTTCCCAGACCAGCCGGGAGACATAGTCTTCCCAACGTGTCCTGGGTCTTCCCCGTGGCCTCCTACCGGTCGGATGTGCCCTAAACACCTCCCTAGGGAGGCCTTCGGGTGGCATCCTCACCAGATGCCCGAACCACCTCATCTGGCTCCTCTCGATGTGGAGGAGCAGCGGCTTTACTTTGAGCTCTCACCCTATCTCTAAGGGAGAGCCCCGCCACCCGGCGGAGGAAACTCATTTCGGCCGCCTGTACTCGTGATCTTGTCCTTTCGGTCATAACCCAAAGCTCATGACCATAGGTGAGGATGGGAACGTAGATCGACCGATAAATTGAGAGCTTTGCCTTTCGGCTCAGCTCCTTCTTCACCACAGCGGATCGATACAGCGTCCGCATTACTGAAGAAGCCGCACCGATCCGCCGGTCGATCTCACGATCCACTCTTCCCTCACTCGTGAACAAGACTCCGAGGAACTTGAACTCCTCCACTTGGGGCAGGGTCTCCTCCCCAACCCGGAGATGGCTTACACCCAAATGATTCCTCATTTTATGTAAATTGATACTGTTTAAACCAGGGGTGTCAAACGTATGGCCCGGGGGCCGTATCAGGCCCACGAACAGGTTAAACCCGGCCCACGGCCCGCAAAATAAATTTAAGTATAACATGAGCTGCAATTTTTTTATGAAAGAAACTGCTGTTCTAAATGTGTCATCTTTGTAGTTAGATTTTAGTTTGTTGACGGCACGATGTGCAACTCCATTGTAAAAATGTGTGTTTCTACATTTGTTGTTTCTTCTATTTTATTTTATGAGTAAATCTACCATGTTCACATTGGTTACGTTTGTAGTTATGTTACCTTTAATTCGGCTATTATGGTGTAATTTTGAACATTGTTTTGATTATATTTAGGGCTGCAACAACTAATCGATTAAATCGATTAAAATCGATTATTAAAATAGTTGCCGATTAATTTAGTCATCGATTCGTTGGATCTATGCTATGCGCATGCGCAGTTTTTTTTAAATTTTTTATTTATTTTTTAATAAACCTTTATTTATAAAATGCAACATTTACAAGCAGCTGAGAAACAATAATCAAAATAAGTATGGTGCCAGTATGCTGTTTTTTTTCCAATAAAATACTGAATAGGATAGAAATGTAGTTTATCTCTTTTATCCGATTATTAAAGGATTAATCGAAGTAACAATCGACAGATTAATCGATTATCAAATTAATCGTTAGTTGCAGCCCTAATTATATTATAATTGTAATATTTGAATGATGGTAAATAAATGTGTTGTGGCAGTTGTGGATGTCACCAATGTGGCCGTTTGAGGAAACCCTCGGTTGCTTTTCCAAACACGTCTTTAATGAACTGCCAACATGATAATGCTGCTGCCCACTGCTCCCCTCACCTCCCAGGGGGTGATCAAGGGTGATGGGTCAAATGCAGAGAATCATTTCGCCACACCTAGTGTGTGTGTGACAATCATTGGTAGGAAAATGAAAGGAAAGGATAATGCTGAACAGGAAGTGCTTAAAGTTTAATGGCTTTGTAAGAACACTGAGACATAGTCTAAGTTCATGGTATTTTGGAAATGGCACCAATTTTTTCCTCAGAGTTTTCCACTAACTTGAAGTGTTTTGCCAAGAGGATTATTTGTCATGTGTACATTTTCAGAATATGCTTGTTCTATTTTTGGCCAAAGAAAACAATTTTGAAGTTGTCTTTATTTTTAAGTTATCATGCCATGATTTTACCAGTCCGCCCCGCGTGGGAATAGATTTTCCTCCATGCGGCCCCTGGGATAAAATTAGTTTGACACCCCTGGTTTAAACTATTAAACACACACGTTGTTAAGAGTATCATTTAAAGAGGACAACTCCTTGCTTTTATTCCTGTGCTTGTAGTGGACACTGGAAGGGACGTTGCAAGGGAGGGAAAAACAGGAATTGTCAGTAATGATAATAATGATACCATATACCTATACTGCTTAGTTATCAGTGTCCATTTCTTAGGAGTAAATTGTTTCACATGTTCAAAAATATATTTTTAATCTTTTATGATGTTCGTGGATATTGATATATACACTTTCTCATAATTTTACCGTGTCTAATTTCACGGTAGGCCCTCACCTTCGGTCTGTGCAGACGGAAGTCATCACACCTTAGAAAACAACTTTAGACTGCAAGTCTAAAAACAGACTTACTGCTTTGTTTAGCTACCAACTCTACCAGGATTAGCCACTTGTAAATTATTCAGATGATAAAGCAGCAGGAGCTGATGAAGTGAACAACAAACCGGGCGACTTGTTAGGAGAAACGCGGTAATTGAAATGAAAATGTCACCCTGAGGGGTTTTTGCAGGACAATGTAGGGTTTGCGCTTTCTCTTTTCATCGCTCACATGGCGCCTGAGTGCATCTGTGCTTGAACGCAGCATCTCACATTCTGACGTTCGCCCTGCACCAGTTGATTTCTATGCCGTTGTGCACGTGTTAATTAAACCTTTATGTCCCTGCAGAGCACACGTGCTGCTGTCTGCCATCCGAAAGCTGCAATTTAATTTGTGCAGCTCCGTGTTAAACGTCTAATTCTAATGCAATGTTGTTTTTCTCTCGCAACCCAGCCTTGACACGCCTGATGATTAGAAGAGAGTACAAAACATTGTTTCATTGTTTTTCAAATCCATAAAGCTCAAAAGGCGCTTGAGGTTAGTTATCGTTAGCCCGTTTGCCCATCCTGATTGATTAATCTGCATGCCACGTCAATCTTCCTCTATAAATTGCTATACAAAACGTAATCCCTTGTCTTCAGTGCATGACAGCTGTCATATAGGACGTAGTGGAATTATGGCAACATCTGGCATGGAATAGTTTGTATGGATCCAAAAGCCTTTAACGGAGAAAATAGACCACTCTGCAATGGTGATTGTATCCATTATTTCTCTGGAGTTTACATGCAGTGCTTCTGTTGCCAGGCACCACATTCAGGTTAATATACCGTATTTTCCAAACTGTAAGGCGCAATTAAAATCTTTTTTTTCCCACAAAACTCGACGCCTAATGTACGGAATAATTCTGGTTTTGCTTACCGACCTCGAAGCAATTTTATTTGGTATATGGTCCAATGATACGTGTGACCAGTAGATGGCAGTCAAACATAAGATATACGTGTAGACTGCACTATGATGGCAATATGACTCAAGTAAATAACACCAACATTTTTAATGTTCCATTGAAAATATAGAATTTTACACACGGCGTTAAAAAATCTATCAAAATGTTTTAGTATGACTTTGGTAAGCTATGAAGCTTACCAAATGGATTGTTGGCGCATTAAACATAGGAGTATTATTATGATGCATGTATAAGGTAAGACATATTATCTGGCATTTTGTTTCGCAATACTATGCAAAAGCAACTTTTCTTACCTTCTGGTACCTGCTGATCTGTATTTGGGATCTACATAAATCCTAAAAAATTGCGCGCGTCCGCCTTTGTAGTCCGTGTTGACACCGTAGTCGATAGGCTTCTTCTGTTTCTCTATCTTCTTGTTATGGGACATTCATCCTCCGCTGTTGCCATTTCTAATGTAAAGTTGTGTAAAGTTCTTACTTATATCTGTCTGTAAACTTACCATGAAAGCGCTAAAACATACCGGTGTAGTGAGTTTACATTATCAATCAACGAACTTTAGTTATTTGAGAGTTCCGGTCGGACGGTTTTTCACAGGACACATTTCCTTGTTGTTGTTTCCGAATGAGGAGATGCTGCTCTGTTATTGATTGAAGTAAAGTGTGAATGTCATTAAAACACTTGACACTTGTGATTTAGGGCTATATAAATAAACATTGATTGATTGATTGATGAAAACAGTTAGCTCCATCTTTTGACATTTCTTCCACTCCCGTCCTTGCACGCTACACCGCTACAAAAAAGATGACGGGGAGAAGACGCTGCCGAAGGTGAGCCACGTAAATAAGACCGCCCACAAAACGGCGCATCTGGAAGCGACTGTCAGAAAGCGGCTTGAAGATGATCTGTAAAACATAATCTATGCAACATTTTGACCAAATAACCACCATTACATGTTATGTAGACCACAATGAAGTCTTTTCAATTTAGAAAAAAATATATATATAACTCCTTTAATGCGCCCTATAATCCGGTGCGCCTTATACATACTTGCCAACCTTGAGACCTCTTATCGGGAGGTGGGGGTGTGGGGGCGGGGCGTTGTCGGGGGTGGGGCGGGGGGGCGTGGTTGGGGCGGGGGCGTGGTTGGTTAAGAGGGGAATATATTTAAGCTAGAATTCACCAACTCAAGTATTTCATATATATATATATATATATATATATATATATATATATATATATATATATATATATATATATATATATATATATATATATATATATATATATATATATATATATATATATATATATATATATATATATATATATATATATATATATATATATATATATACATATATATATACATATATATATATGTATATATATATGTATGAAATACTTGACTTTCAGTGAATTCTAGCTATATATATATATATATATATATATATATATATATATATATATATATATATATATATATATATATATATATATATATATGTATATATATATATATATATATATAAGGGCTGCAACTAACGATTAATTTGATAATCGATTAATCTGTCGATTATTACTTCGATTAATCGATTAATAATCGGATAAAAGAGACAAACTACATTTCTATCCTTTCCAGTATTTTATTGAAAAAAAACAGCATACTGGCACCATGTTGTGGACATTGGGGGTGCAGCATACAGCAACAATAACACAGAAATGTAACTCATCTGAACTGAATCAGATATTGTACACGTTTCTGTTGTGGATAATAAAGGATTCATTTTAGGCTGCCTCTGAATAATAGCATGAAATATTCCAGCACCTTCATAACGTTTAGTTATACTAAAGCGTCACTCAAATCTAAATAGATTTATATAGCTTTATCAGCCCGGCTACATTGATCCATTATGAAACCAACCTGAGATATTTCTGTCCGTTACGTTTATTTCGAAATTGGTAACCGTGCGTTTTCTCTCTCAAAACGGAGTCAAATGTGCCGGAGACACATTATCAGCCCAGCGTTGCAACAAAGGCATAACTTTAAAGTTACTCACAAAAAAGTTGAACTCATGAATACTTGTTGCCACTATGGACTTAAAAAGTTACGTACTGTGAGTTCCTCCCTTCATCCATGGCTCCAACATGTTTCCTTTGCAGGTGCTTCTGAAGCAATGTTGTACTTCCGTGCCATTTTGCAGGAAACAGTCTTCTTTGAAGTCTTTAAAGTGAAGTGTTCCCACACTTTTGACGACTTAGGTCGTACACTTTTCTCCATTGAAGCAATAACCTCAAGATGTTTCTCCGCTAAACTATCTGTAGTGTTTTCCTGCGCCATTTTTCGAATTTTTCCAGCAAAGGAGACGCCGTCGTCACGTGAGCTGCACATGACACATCATTGGCAAGCTTACGCCACCTCATGAGACGTAGCCTCAGTGCCGCCCTGGCGCTGTTTTGTACTTATTTTGATTATTGTTTCTCAGCTGTTTGTAAATGTTGCAGTTTATAAATAAAGGTTTATAAAACAAAAAAAACAAACAAAAACAAACAAACAAACAAACAAACAAAAATAAGCCTCCGCGCATGCGCATAGCATAGTTCCAACGAATCGATGACTAAATTAATCGCCAACTATTTTGGTAATCGATTTTAATCGATTTAATCGATTAGTTGTTGCAGCCCTAATATATATATATATATATATATATATATATATATATATATATATATATATATATATACATATTTATTTTATTTATATGTATAATAATAATATATATATATATATATATATATATATATATATATATATATATATATTATACATATAAATAAAAGAAATACTTGAATTTCAGTGTTCTGGAGGCTATCCAGTAGATGGCGGTATTGTCCTGTTTAAGAGTGTCACAACATTGCTGTTTACGGCAGACGAACTGCTTTACGGTAGACTAAACGTGATTGCTGTTGTTGTGTGTTGTTACCGCGCTGGGAGGATGTTAATGAAACTGCCTAACAATAAACCCACATAAGAAACCAAGAACTCGCCCTCGATCATTCTACAGTTAAGACGTCATTGGGCAGGCAAGCTGTTTATATTGTGGGAAAGCGGTTGTGAGAACAGGCTGTCCCCACTCAGGTCCGCATTGAGCTGGAGGGGGCGTGGCCTCCAGCCCCGGCTGAATACCGGGAGTTTGTCGGGAGAAAATTTCTGCCGGGAGGTTATCGGGAGAGGCTCTGAATACCGGGAGTGTCCCGGTAAAAACGGGAGGGTTGGCAAGTATGGCCTTATGTATGAAAAATTATTGAAAATATTTATCGGCAGTGCGCCTTAAAATCCGGTGCGCCCTACGGTCTGAATAATACGGTACTGCATTGACACAAATACAAATACAAGACAGCATTTCTTTCCTTGAACAAAGTCTGAAAAAACAAGTTGTCTTATATTTAGGGTCAAGAGGTATATACATGCAAACCAGCAGATGGCACTAAACGACTTCTTCTCAAGCAAGTCAGAAGTTTTCTAATGTAATAGGCTCAATTGAAAAAAGGTAGGGGCTTCGGAGGTTGTTAGCAAGTTAGCAAACTTCGGAGATGGTTTTCTGATTCCAATTTTATTATACCATATTTCCGGGACTCTAAGCCACTACTTTTTAAATCTGTGCTTTATAGTCTTGTGCATTAGCTTATAGCTAGGATGAACTTTTAGCTAAAGTTAAAGTTAAAGTACCAATGATTGTCACACACAAAATTACTCTCTGCATTTGACCCATCCCCATGTTCACCCCCTGGGAGGTGAGGGGAGCAGTGAGCAGCAGCGGTGGCCGTGCCCGGGAATCATTATGGTGATTTAACCCCCAATTCCAACCCTTGATTCTGAGTACCAAGCAGGGAGGTAATGGGTCCCATTTTTATAGTCTTTGGTATGACTCAGCCGGGGTTTGAACTCACGACCTCCCGATCTCAGGGCGGACACTCTAACCACAAGGCCACTGAGCTGGCCTAGCTTTATTTAATACCTAGCATCAGCTTATAGCTACAGATGGACATAACTTTGTTTGTCAAGCATGGGAAGGAAGAAAGGGAGTGGGAAGGACAGTGCTGAGAAGAAGTGAATGATATTCATTGAATTAAAGAGATAAATCATCAAAAACATGACAGAGCATGTAGCTAGCTAACTTGGTGAAGCAGTTGGAGCGTAGCGCCGCTTGTCTGCACAATACTGAAGCAAAATAAAGTGGATAACGGCAGCCAAGGATGTTAAAATTAAATCTAACAGTGGACATTTATCCATGAAAATATGGAGTGTTTGACGTAGAAGCAACTCAAAGGGGATATCGTGGAAGTCCATTCTCCGAGGTAATTACTGTAAATTAGGGGTGCCCTGTACGTCAATCACAAGCTACCGGTCAATCTTGGAGGGTGTCAGTCGATCAACAGCCAGGCAAATAAAAAAATAGTCCTAAAAATTAGCGATCATCAATCTTCACTATGACGTCACTTCGTAACTTGTTTGACATTCGCGTCACCCAAAGTTCTCGTGAGATGAAGCTAGGTGCTGCAAGCTCAGTATTGTCACGGTGTGGACTATGGTGACGCAAATTATTGCATGGGTTGCTTTCCTCCCCCCTCCCATCCATATAACCCGCCAATACAAATCAAACACCCGCACAACACACTCAATCCCACAGCCCAAAGCACCGTTCACCTCCCCAAAGTTCATAAAGCACATATATTTCCCCAAAGTCCCCAAAGTTACGTACGTGACATGCACATAGCGGCACGCACGTATGGGCAAGCGATCAAATGTTTGGAAGCCGCAGCTGCGTACTGCGTTACACATACAAATTAAACAAAATGCTTATGGCAACATTCTGGTTGCGTACTCACGGTACCGCGTCTGCGTATCCAACTGAAAGTCCTCCTGGTAAGAGTCTCTGTTGTCCCAGTTCTCCACAGGCCAACGGTAAAGCTTGACTGTCATCTTTCGGGAATGTAAACAATGAAACACCGGCTACGTGTTTGTGTTGCTGCAGCCAGCCGAAATACACCGCTTCCCACCTACAGCTTTCTTCTTTGCTGTCTCCATTGTTCATTGAACAAATTGCAAAAGATTCACCAACACAGATGTCCAGAATACTGTGGAATTTTGCGATGAAAACAGACGACTTAATAGCTGGCCACAATGCTGTCCCAAAATGTCCTCTACAATCCGTGACGTCACGCGCAGGCGTCATCATACCGAGACGTTTTCAGCAGGATATTTCACGCAAATTTAAAATTGCACTTTAGTAATCTAACCCGACCGTATTGGCATGTGTTGCAATGTTAAGATTTCATCATTGATATATAAACTATCAGACTACGTGGTCGGTAGTAGTGGGTTTCAGTAGGCCTTTAAGAAAAATATGACCGACAGGAAGGCGAGTAACGCTTTTTATTTCAACAGACTCTCTCGCCGTACATGATGTCAAAAGCCTAAAGACGGACCGCACAGTTCCTGTCTTCACAATGAAAGTGCTGCTCCATCCTGCCTGCGCTAACAAAATAAGAGTCTCAGAAAGCTTGCGCACACAAGCAAGCAATCTACAGAGTTTGCCGTCAATGTATTTCTTGTAAAGTGTTTAAAAACGAGTATGGAAGCTGAACAAATAAGATGCCTAAAACCAACCACTTTCATGTGGTATTGGACATAAAGGAAGTCTTTTTTTCTCCTCCACAATGTAAATTCAAAAATATCAGCGCTCTTGTGAATCCTGTCTGATTCCAATCAATGCAAGTCATCAGAATCAATTACATTTTGTCTTCATTAAAGAAAGGAATCTATATATTATAGTTATAGTTATGGTTTGAGTATATTTCGAACATGCATACAATTACAACATGATACATGTGTTAAACATACGTTTATTTTTATTAAACACCTTTAACATTTTAACAAAAAACGTCTGTTTCATATGTAAATAAATATTACTTATAAATATAAATTATAAATATATATGTATATAAATATATGTATATATAATTATTATATATATATATATACAGTACAGTACAGAAGATGAGGTAGATCACCTTGACTTGGTAATTTGAAAAGTTGCTTGCCTGCTGAAAAAGTGTGGGCACCCCTGCTGTAAATGATTACTGCATTACATTCTACTGTATTATTTTTCATGTAGTATTTATCAAAACGTTTGTACTTATTTTTAGTAAGTTATGTTACATGTTAAAATTGTGATATTCTGGGAGCCAAGCACTGATTAAGTAGATTTTAATTAGTTTCATTCGACAACGCTGTTTCATAATCCGAGTTTTTTGAGGCACAAACAGAACCAATTAAACTTGTATCACGAGGTACTACTGTGCTTTCTTATCTTATGTTTTCCCCTCATAGTAGCAAGTTTTCCAGTATTCTGCCAATGACGTCTTTTCATTGGTTAGTTATCCAGAGTATGCAAAACCCTTTTTGTGAAAGGGCTTAGAGAAAAACTGCAGTCGACCTTTGTATGGATCTGATAAAAGGTTGTTTTCTGTAATCGGGTGCTGATTCTAATTTGGGTTTTTCAGCCTTGGTGGAGGTCTGCCCTTGACTGCATGTGCTATTCTAGCGAGCATGCAAGGTGGATAAATTGCAATTGGACAAAATAAAATTTGAAAAGATGTTTGTCCTGCCAATTTATCTTATTAGTCTGGTGTAAAATGAACGTGTGATTATGAGCAGCTTCAGAGAAATCGCAGTCATTATTATCTAATTAGTGAGAAATGATTAAACTTTGTTTTATAAATGTGTACAATATTGAACTCGTTTGTCTTTTGTCTCCAGTTGGACACTTTTTTTTTTACTGTTTATTTCACTTCATAAGATGTCCTCTTAACAAAAAAATGTTTCTGCTTCTTGATGATGCAGTTATCATGAGCTGCCAAATGTTCCCTTGAGCCATTTCTACGCTGTTATGTTGCATGAAACATTGCTGCAGAGGGAAAGAATCCAACCGTAATAGGAGTTAGAGATTTTTCCCCCATGTTAAAAGGCACAAGATAGAGCTGTCCAGGCTGTGCAGGGATCATTATCGCTCTTTGACCGAGGCATGGAGAAGGCAAAGAGGCGCCTGGGGCACCGTCAGGCTGCCTGTCAGGTACGAACTCTGACTCTGAGTTTGTCCTTTCCCTTGCTGTCAAAAAGTACAACACGCTTCTGAATGATTGTCAATCTTGCTTAGAAGGGCCCAATCTTGCAAATTGCACGGGCTTTTAAAATGAAATAGGATTCTAGTAAGGTACTCCAACAAATGTATTTTAATAATAAGGCCAACATGCTCGAATTCTGCAGCCTCATTCACTGGATCAATGTAGATCTGAAAAAAAACAAAAAACCCCACACTTTTTATGTCAGGAGCAGGAACACAGCTTAGCAGCGTGACCCCAACGATGCAGCGACGGGAGGCAGAAGATGAGTAAAAAGTAGAGATGTCCGATAATATCGGCCTGCCGATAATATCGGCCAATGAATGCTTTAAAATGTAATATCGGAAATTATCGGTATCGTTTTTTTTATTATTATTATTTTATTTTTTTTATTTTTTTTATTAAATCAACATAAAAAACACAAGATGCACTTACAATTAGTGCACCAACCCAAAAAAACCTCCCTCCCCCATTTACACTCATTCACACTCATTCATACAAAAGGGTTGTTTCTTTCTGTTATTAATATTGTGGTTCCTACATTATATATCAATATAGATCAATACAGTCTGCAAGGGATACAGTGCGTAAGCACACATGATTGTGTGTGCTGCTGGTCCACTAATAGTACTAACCTTTAACAGTTAATTTTACTCATTTTCATTAATTACTGGTTTCTATGTAACTGTTTTTATATTGTTTTACTTTCTTTTTTATTCAAGAAAATGTTTTTAATTTATTTATTTTATTTTATTTTATTATTATTTTTAAAAGGGACCTTATCTTCACCATACCTGGTTGTCCAAATTAGGCATAATAATGTGTTAATTCCACGACTGTATATAACGGTATCGGTTGATAGCGGTATCGGTAATTAAAAGTTGGACAATATCGGATATCGGCAAAAAAGCCATTATCGGACATCCCTAGTAAAAAGAATATTATTTAATACAACAGAAAAGTAATTCACAAAAAAGTGGAGAAAAGAACAAAAGAAGGCGAGTGCAAAACAAAGTGCACAAGTCACAGAACTTCTTTTGTAAAGGGAACAACACATGTACTTGAGACAATACACAAAGCAGTAGGCAGTGTGTGAAACAATGATCCGACTATGTCTGTAAGACAGGGCCGGACTGAAATAGAAGACTGATTGGCAATCGGGTACGGGTGTGTCGTGGTTGCCAATCAGGCAGCAGGTGTGGAAGCCTGTGTACACGGCATGAGGAAGTGAAACATACAAAATAAAAGCACAGGACAGGAACTAAACTACAGGGAAAAAGCAAACAAGAGTCCAAAACATCAACAAGGATGTAACACTTTGGCTGCTGTATTGAGTAAGGGTGTCGCAGTACAAGTTTTTCAACATAGTTTACATACGAAATTTCCATTTCCATTTATTACAAGTAATAAGAAAACGTAAATGCCTGACTTACCTATCAAGGAGGAAATGAGCAAGTTTGGCGTCAGATGAAAACATCTTCTCTGCCTTCAATCGTCTCCATCTTTCAAAGGCATCCTCGTTTTGTTTCTGGCTTTGTCATGAATAAGTTGAGAATTGTAACAACGCCTTTTAGATTTACTAAGGTCTGACATGTTTAGTAACTTTACCAGTGGCAGTAGCTCCACTAAGACGGCGGTGCGTAACTGGCAACCTTGATGTGACACACTCACTGACTTTTTGATTGGTCAAACGGTGGAGGGCGGGGCATCGAAATGAAAACAATACCAATATTTCGGGGCTGTAAATCTAATTTTGAAATGAGCATATCCCGGCTGAACTACTGTTATCAGTTATAAAGGTATTCGAAAATAACATGATTTTTAGTGCCTTTTGACATATCAGGGCCTTTTAATAATGACTTGACATTAAATTATTACATATGGTACCTTTAACTATTTATTTATAAGAACTTCAATTATTTTGTATATGTTTATATATCTAATATTTATTTATGTATTTGTAATATTTGTTTACTTACTTATTGTATATTAATTTACTACTCATTTATTTATTCACTGTTCTGTTGCGAACAGTGAACAAAGAAATAAGATAAAACTGCTAAGATATGAAAAGGGGTAGGATTAAATAAGCTCTGCTTCTTCCTACTCCTTTTTCGGATGTGCTGTAATGAAACAACTGAAAATACTGTATGTGATGCATTACATTGTAATTGTATTCTATGCATGTTCGAAATAAATTGAAACCAACTAAACTAAATAACAAAAAGCGAAGGGGGGTGAAGGGGGGTATGCCACTGCCAGAGCCGGAAACAAAGCCAGTCACGGGTGTTGTCACAAACAGGGTCACCAAGCATGTGGAACCGGCACCTCCCAGCTGCCACCACTCAGCCTAAATAGACATGGTGTTGATTAGTGGATGATGTGCCCAAAAGCAGTGCCAAAAGTAAAGAGAGAGACAGAGACAGAGAGACAAGGAGAGCGAGTACACCAGGGAGCATGTATTCATCACAGTACCCCCCCACCCCATCCTTTAACGGACGCCTCCTGGCAGCTTACTTGGCTTCTCTGGGAAACGGCGGTAAAACTCAGAGAGGAGTCATGAGTCGAGAATAAGGGACCTGGCGACCCATGCCGGCTGATGATGATCAGGGCCGTACCCCTCCCAGTCGGGATGAACTGGAACCCCCTGCCCCTCCTTCTCACATCTAAGATGGTTTTGATTGTGAATGCAGGGTGATTGCCAATAAGCCTAGGAGGAGAAGGCGTTACTTGGGAGGGCTGATGGGAGCTACAGGCTTGTTGTGAGAGATATGGAAGACTGGGTTGCACTTGAGGGCATCCAGGAGGCAAAGCCTGACTGCAGCGCAGTTAAAGATCTTAATGATGGGGTATGGTCCGATGCATTTGGGGTTAGCTTCTTAGAACATGTAGCGAGAGGCAGGTCACGAGAGGAGAGCCATACTTTCTGACCCACCTGATAGCATGGGGAAGGCATGGGGTTAGCCAGACGTTGGTTCCGTACTGAGGTTCTGGTCAGTGTTGCTTTTGTGTTGCGCCATGACAGGCGTGCTCGACGCAGGTGGGTCAACATCGACGGGACCACGACTTCTGACTCCAAGGAAAGGAATGCTAGAGGCTGGAACACGTAACCCAGATGGAATGGCGACAACCCTGTGGCTAAGCTGATGAGGGAATAGTGGACATACTCATTCCAGGGAAATTCAGCTGACCAAGTTGAGGGCTGCTGATAGCAGACGCATCGGATGGCCGCCTCAAGGTCCTGGTTGGTGCGCGCTGTCTGGAGGTGGTTTCCGTAGGGCAGACATTACGACGCACCCAAGGACCTGGAGAATTCCCCCTATACTGACGAAGGAAAACCCTATCGGAGACCACCTCCATCGGGATGCCATTAAAGCGGGATGTAAGGCTTTCCATCATCGCATCTTGCCGCTCGGCAAGTCCTTGGAGACCCATGTCCTTCTTTTTTAGCTGCTCCTTCTGCTGACTCAGGCTTTGGGCTTGGTTGCATCGTGCCATTTTGAGGAGGTCTGTTTCTGCGAGTTCCATCTCTCTGGCCGGTTCCAAGTGTCATGATCTTGTGTTCTACGGAACCCAAGATGCAGAAACCGAGGCCAAATGGCAGTTTACAGTCTTTTTAATCCAGGAAAGGGTTAACAAAAAGCAATAGTGGTGAGGGAGGAAGCACACTGTGAAAAAGACAGAACAAAACAACTCGACTGATGGTCACACCAGGAAAACAGCTGCAGGGGGAGACACTGGTGCCAGAGTGAGAGGGAGCCTTGTAGGATAAATTGTGATCCAGGAACAAAGCCAGTCATGGGATCACAAAGCATGGGGAACTGGTACCTCCCAGAATTCATCTTAAATAGCCCTGGTGTTGTTTAGTGGCCGGTGTGCCCAAAAGCAGTGCCACCAGTCATATGCGCCGATCTACATTTCTGCTGGTGTGTGCTCGGTGTGTATGTATTAAAAAAAATTGTAGCGGTAAAGTCCTATACTCTACTGCTACATGGTTGCCGAATATAAATGAAGCTAGTTCCGACGTGTGCAGCCGGCTAATAACCGATGTCCAGAATGATTTCCGTGTTTAACCAAAATATTTATTAACAGACAGTCATGTAAATTATACTCACTTTCTAACAAAAATGGAAAATAAATGCGAGCAAACAATTAATAGCCTGACACAGTCAAAAACTGTTGCGCCTCCACTCAGCAACACCTGAGCAAGCTCCCAGCCCCTCCCTAAGTAGACTGGCACTTGGCCTTGAGCCAACCCCTCTAGCGACGTCATGAGTTTGACGGACAGAAAAAAGTAAATGGCTCTAACACACCAGCCCCTAATTGCTACTGCCGTGATGAACAGAGCAAATCAATTAAAATACATAAAATAAAAATAGAGCCATAATACCAAAACAAACCCTCCTTTTTAGGTTTTCATGTTCCCTTTTGCAATAATGCAGTTATTTTACTCCATACCTTCACATAGAAGGCATATCTTTGTTACGGGTCTTTCTATTATGCTCGTTTTGGTTTGCAGACGAACTGAACGTACAAGGCCTTTCCTATCAGGAAAGGTTTCCAGTATTCTTCCAAGGATCCAACTTCCTCTTGGTGCTGAAGCATCCTTTTTCATTTGTCCATGTTTGTTGCTCTTGTAGCAACGGTAAATACTCGCAAATCCAGTTTTTCCAAAAAAGGTCAGCGATATAGACTCTGCCTCCATCTTCTCTTTGAGTACTGATCCTTTTTTATTTCTGCTTCCAAACTTTGAGTCTTGCCTTTTCCATTTCTCTCTTTTCCTTCTCCTCGTATTGCTGCTGGAGAAGTGCTTGCTCCAAGGCTCTTTGTCTTTCTAGCTCCAGAGCTCTCTCTCTGGCCAGAGCTTGCTCTCGCTCTTCCTGCTTTTTGGCCAAAGCATGTTCTCTCCTGTCTCTCCTTTTTTCAAAGCAAGTTTTTTCTCCCACTGCAAAGCTTTTCTTGCTCCTCTTTTTCAATGCGGAAGCTTTGAGCCCACTCATAGGACGTTTGGGCTGAATGTGTTCCGCCAATGCTCTGGTTGATAAGCGGTCCCTCCAACCTGTTAACGATTGTGTGGTTAACAGAAACTGTGGAGCTCCCATTATGCTGGTTGTTGCCTTGTATTGGCCCATTAATTACCCACCCCAGTAGGGTTCTGACAGCATAGGGTCTGTCTCCGTGGCTGTTAATCACCTCCCATGGTTCCATTAACTTGGAGGCGTTGGTACCAATTAACAGGTCCACGTTGGCAGTTAGTCGAGGGATTTTGATGCCTTTGAGGTAAGGCCACTTATCTAGCTCTGCTTCACTGATAAGATGGTTAGTACCCACAGGCATCTGCCTTTGAGTGAACGTATCGGGAAGCTCAAAAAACTTACTGCCAGTAAGATTTGAGATTTTCAGGCCATTTACAACACTGCTAGGGACCGCCTTACTGTGCCCCATGGTGCGCAAGTGGACTCTTGTTCTTCGGCCTTCTGTATTCAGCCTGTTCAGTAGCTGTTCAGAACAGAAGGTCCCTGTGCTTCCTGGATCTAGGAAAGCATATGTCTGGACTATCTTGCTGCCCTTTGAGCACTTCACTTGAACAGGCAGGATAGGTAAAATCCCATAGTTGCCAGCCCCTGTATGGCCACAAGTTGATGATGTAGTGCAAATCTTTGCCTCTATCTTTGGCGGATGGCTATTTTCTCCACTTTCCAGATGCCTCCTGTCAATGTGTAGCACTTCGGGATGTGTCTTGTTGCAGTAAGAGCAAGTGATGCGCCTGTCGCAACTCTTGCTCAGGTGCCCTGTGCACAGGCAACCAAAACACAGGCCTTTTTCTTTTAAAAAGTTAAGCTTTTCTCTGTGTGCCTTCTTTCCCAGTATTGGACAGTGCTCCAATGCATGTCGACTTTTACAATAAAGACAGGGAATACAGTTTATCTTGGAGGTGTTCACAAACTTTTTCAAGTGTGGATCTTGTTTAGGTTCAGTGGCAACTGCCACCTGAGTTGCGAAACTGCTTCTTCTGAACTGTAATTTGCTTTGATGCATAGGCTTGGGTTTGGTTATTGTTTTATTTCGAGGAATGTCCTGAATGTCGCCAAAGACAGGATCTGAAGCAATTCGGACCTGCTTTTCAATAAATTTCACAATGTCTATGAAACAAGCACGTCGCTTTTGTTGGTCAACAATGTCAGCTGCTTTTCCTCTCCACTGGTCCCTTAATTTGTAAGGAAGCTTTTGTATGAGCATCTTCATGCTAGCTGGCATATTGAGCTCATCCAAGTATTGCAGCTCTTCCATGGCATTGGAGCATTCTCGCAAGTAGAGTGCATAAGCTTGGAGATTTTTTACATCCTCAGACTTGATGTTTGGCCAAACCATGATTTTGTCCAGGTAGGCTGCTGTTATTTTTAAAGGATTTCCAAAGTGTTCCCTTAGTAGGCGTTTTGCTGTAGCATAGCCTCTCTCTGTAGGCATATGGAGGCAACTGCGCACCAAATCTCTCGGCTGTTCTTTGGTAAACTGCTCCAGATAATATAAGCAGTCACCACAATCATTGGTTTTTGCCTCCACACAATGCTCAAATGCTTTTATGAAAGCCTGAAACTGCAATGGGTCACCTTCAAAAACCGGAATGTCTGTGTGGAAGTAATTGGGAGGTTTGTGCTTGAACCAGGAGTGCCATCATTTCATTTTGCCTTTGTAACACAGTGTGGAATTCACCTGGTACTGTGTTATTGCCTTGAAATGATTGAGCTGCTTGAGGTAAATGTTGCCTTGATTGGTTTTCCACAGGATCCAAAGTTGATGAGCGAAGTGGTTTGTTTGGTTGAGGGTGTAAATGAACCTTGTTTGGGGCATTCTTGGCTGTGTGAAGCTCTGAAGGAGCAGCTTTAACAGACTGCTGAAGTTGTTCAGGCACCTTCTTCAGTTTTGTCCCTAGCCTATAATAGGACTCCATACCATCAGATTTTTTTTACTCCTGCCAGAAACACTGGCTTCATGGAGGACAGACAATTTAGCATTGTGGGCCACTATTTGAGCATCCAACTCCATTTGCTCCTTTTTCCTCCTTATGGCCTCTGCTTGTTCCTCTAATGCATGAATGTCTTTTAAAGCAATAGCACGGGCAATAAGTGCTGCCTTATCTGCCTCTGCTATTATGCAAGCAGAAGAAGTGGAAGAGCTTTTGCTTTTGTTTGAGGTTGTGGAATTATTGACCTTTGATAAGACATTGGATTGAACATTTGAAATGCTGTCGTGGGGTTGTACACTTTCATTTTCAAAACCATCAACAGCAGAACCATCATTTTCAACCTCATCATCATCATTGTCATCATCATCATTTTTAGAATACATCAACCTGTCAACCTTGTCAATAAAACCATCAAAATTCAACATTTTTGCTTTGTACCATATCTCATGTTTAGTACACTCATCATCTGGCAACAGAGACAACAAAGTTTTGTGCACTTTTTTGGTTTCATGATAAAAACCCATAAACCTGCTAAATTCCTCCTTTAGCTCATGTGAACGTGTTTCGTCATTTAACACGGCAATGACGCCCTCTTTCAGCGTTGAGAGTCTTTGCAACATTGATTTTCTTTCCCCCTGCAAACTTTCAATTTTGTGACCTAGAGCCTTGGGTGTCATTTTTACCACACGTTTTTTCCCTTAAACCCCTTGCCCAACATTGTCACGTTCAGCCATATTGTCCTCCTGTGGCTGTTTATGTTCGTCAGCGCACATTTGTGCTCCCGCCTCCTCCATTTGGAAAAGTCGAAGTTTTTTTTAACCCGCGCGCAAGTCAAGTCAAATAGTCACCAATGCATTGGATTGTTCAATATTTGTGTGCACACATTTTAACAATGGCCGTTTTGTTTTTGTTTATGTCGGCGCGCCGCTAAAACATACCACACAGGTGTAGGATGGGCTCAACGCTGCTCCGCGTCCTCCTCCACGCACGGCACGCACGCGCGCGGCTTGGCTCGGTCGGATGATCTGCTGCTGCTGCTGCTGCTGCTGCTCCTAATGAGCGACCCTGTAGCTCTCCAGTGGGACTCGTAGCTGTCGATGCAGAGCTTGATCGCAGAAGGTCTCCGCCGCTTCGCCGATCCGTTTCCTCCGCCGCCGGTCGCCAAACAAACGCTGACAGCGGCCCGTGCGTTCCTCTTCCAAAACGAGCCTCGAAGCTTGTTGCTTCCCAATAAACAACTCGCGTTCCGATGAGGCAGTTTTTGACTAACTGTAGCGGTAAAGTCCTATACTCTACTGCTACATGGTTGCCGAATATAAATGAAGCTAGTTCCGACGTGTGCAGCCGGCTAATAATCGATGTCCAGAATGATTTCCGTGTTTAACCAAAATATTTATTAACAGACAGTCATGTAAATTATACTCACTTTCTAACAAAAATGGAAAATAAACGCGAGCAAACAAATCATAGCCTGACACAGTCAAAAACTGTTGCGCCTCCACTCAGCAACACCTGAGCAAGCTCCCAGCCCCTCCCTAAGTAGACTGGCACTTGGCCTTGACCCAACCCCTCTAGCGACGTCATGAGTTTGACGGACAGGAAAAAGTAAATGGCTCTAACAAAAATAATTAAACGTTCAGCGAAGTTAATATCCCATATGATTTGTAACTTTATTATTTGATAAAACGGACCAAACTCGCCACAAAATTAACAAGATTGATTTATTAAAAAATTATTTTAAAGATTGAAAGTTGCCATCAATCCCACGTGGGTGCTCGGCATTGTCCACGGGATCGGCGCCTATGCCACCAGTGGATCACCCCACTGCAGGAAAGAGAGGGAGAGAGAGGGAGAGAGAGACAGAGAGAGAGAGAGAGCACACCAGGCATGTTATCACCACAGAATGTTAGGAAAGGTTTGATCAAGTGAAATTAGTCAAGCAGAACAATGGTAGGTATGAAAAACACAAATATATTTATTATTAAGAGTCTGGAACACACTCATGCTGTCTTTAAGTTGAAGTGGAGTGGTAATTTTTATGGCAATGCCGAGAGGCCACAATAATTTAGGAAGTTAGGCTCACGATGCAGTAATTTGAATGATGCGAACACATTTGTTACTGGATACTAATAAGCTTCTGCCTTGGAGACTTTGTATTTATGCAACTATAATGATTTGCTACGTGTTCATATTAACAATTTTGTGCTGCTTTAGACTGCAATATTGTTCAATGAAGGACACTTATTACATACGTCTCACTTGTGTGCTTAGCTGTTGTGTAGCTGCTAACTCCTAGTAGTCTATAGCCCAACATGTTTATCTTTTGTAAACGACTTGACTAAAATAGAAGAAAAGACCAACCTTGTGTTCTTATGGGAGGACATTCAGATGTTAACTGGCTGTCCAGTAAATACGCTGCAGGACTGCTTATATTGGATAATTTATCACACATTTTACATGCAAGACCATATCATCCATACTTGTTTTTTGATGTATTGGACAAATATCCGATATCAATATATTGGATATCGAATTAAACCTTCTACTTAAATTTCGGTTAATGCATGATTATCCTCCTCTCAACTACTGCTTCACTTTTTGGTCAAAGCCATCCTGTTTGTCCAAAGAACTGACATGGAATATATGTTGTGTACAAGCTGCTCATGTGTGAGTTTTCCTCCATGACGCTTCTGTGTAGCGTACTAGCTCAGGGGTCGGCAACCTTTACCACTCAAAGAGCCATTTTGGAAAGTTTCACAAATTAAAGAAAACAATGGGAGCCACAAAAAAATTTTGAAAATTTAAAATGAAAAACACCGCATACAAAGCTTAAATTGCTTTGCGCTATGTTAACCAGGGGTCTCTGACACACGCACCGGCACGCATCTTAATAAGGAAATTTAATGTTAGTGCGGCCCGCGACTTTTAATTGAATGGCGCTTGATAGCGTCTTTCTTGCCAACCCTCTCAATTTTCCGGGAGACTCCCAAATTTCAGGACGTGCTGGCACTGCTTTTAGCGCCCTCTACAGCCTGCCCAAACAGCGTACCTGCTTGGCCACATGTAGAATGCAGCTTTTGCTTGCTCACGTAAGTGCCAGCAAGGCATACTTGTTCAACAGCCACACAGCTTACACCAGGGGTCACCAACCTTTTTGAAACCAAGGGCTACTTCTTGGGTACTGATTAATGCGAAGGGCTACCAGTTAGATACACACTTAAATAAATTGCCAGAAGTAGCCAATTTGCTCAATTCACCTTTAACTCTGTTATTATTAATAATTAATGATATTTATCTTTGTGGAAACACTGATCATCTTAATGATTTCTCACAATAAATATATATAGAAACAGATAAATATCAATATGCAACACTTTATTTTTATATTTTCTCTAAGTGCACATTTTTCAAATTGAACATTTTCAAATGATCACTTCTAAGACAGTCTTGTGAAATCACAATATCCCATTTTAACTAGCTAGCCACTAACATTTTTTAACAAATCATGAATTACTTTTCACCATGTTTGTACAAATAATAACTCATGTAAAATACAAAAGTAAACTCTCAAATTTTTAAATCATGTCACACTTTGAACTGGACACCAAATCTGTTATCTGTTTCTTTGTCAGTTAGTGGGAAGCCTGGCATTGCATGCTGTTAACTAGTGTGTTGTACTCTGGTGTGTAACTTGACACTGCAACTCTGAGTGAGTCTTGCAGATGTGCATCAGTGAGGCGTGTTCTGTGTTTGTTCTTGATGAAGTTCATGTCAGAAAAGGCTGATTCACAAAGATAAGATTTTTCCTCATTGTTTGCGGAACCTTCTTAATCTTTTGGACATATTTTCACAGCAATCTGGCCTTAAGCTTAATTATGATAAATGTAAAATATTAAGGATCCGAAATCTAAAGGGAACGTCCTTTCGAATGGAATGCAAAGTGCCTGTTTTGTGGACAGATGGACCAGTTAACATACTTGGTGTTATTGTCCCAGAAAATCTGGAAGATCTAGGCTCAGTAAATTATGATAATTGACTAAGAAAGCTGGACAAAATTATGCAATTATGGAAAGGGAAATCCCTAACCTTGTATGGTAAAATGTCTATTGCCAACTCGTTCCTCAATTTATTTATTTGTTTTTGTCATTACCAGCTCCATCACAAAACTTTTTTAAGATTTGTGAGCGGAGGGTCTTCGATTTTGTCTGGAACGGCAAACCAGAAAAGATTAAAAGAAAGGTTTTGTACAAAGAGTATGAATATGGGGGCCTGAAACTTCTCAACCTTGAAGCTATGTGTCTGTCTTTAAAAGCATCAATTGTTCCAAAGATGTATTTAAACATTGAGTGGTACACAAATGTCCTGTTGGACAAAAAACATGTACTGTATCAAAAGAAATTGTATCCTTTTTTACAAGTGATCCCCTCCCAGAGAGTCTGCTGGGAAACATGGCGGGGTTCATAAAGGAAACAATCCAGTCATAGTGGTGCTTTCAATTGTATGTGCCAGAAAAAAGAGACAATATTTTGCAGCAGTTAATATGGATGAACTCTAATATTGTAATATATGGAAAGCCTTTCTTTTGGAAAAATATGTTTGAAAGAGGAATCATTTTTGTCAATGATATTATCAATGAGAATGGTAAAATTATGAAGTATGATGAATTTAGAGCTATGTATGGTGATGCTTGCTCAAGCTTTTCATTTTATCAACTAACTGGAGTAATTGGGAAAAGATGGAAACATATAATTAATCATGGAACTACTAAATTATTAGTTTGTAAACCTCTAATAAGAAATTCTAGTTGGCAAAAAGGAACTAAAATAAATAGAAAAATATATAATTTTTATTTAATAAAGACATCTTTGAAGGCTGCCTGATACAACACAAATGGAAAATGGGAGGCCTTTTTTGACTGCCCGTTGCCATGGGATGCCATATTCAAACTAATCTATAAAACCACTATCGATGTGCAAAATCGTTATTTTCAAATTAAAATTATTTATAACTTCTTACCCACAGGGAAAATGTTAAAATTATGGAATATGACAGAGTCAGATGATTGCCGATTTTGTTGTCAGGAACCTGAATCCACCCTGCATTTGTTTTGGTATTGTCATATTGTGTCTTTGTTTTGGGTGGAAGTTGAAAAAATGTGTTTAAGGATTGGTTTGTTTATGAAGCTTAATGTGGTTTCTGTAATTTTAGGAGAGTTCATTGACAATCATGATTTAGTCAATTTAATTATAGTACTCGGTAAAATGTTTATTTTTAAGGCCAAAAACAGATATTCACTTAGTATTACTTTCTTTAAAACATTTATTCAGTATTTTCTAACTTTAGAAAGTTACATGGTTGAAAACGATAATGATGCCAAAAAACATTAAAAAAAAAGATGAGAAGTCCTCAAAGGCTTATTTTGAAAGTATAATTATGTTTATAGATTATATGATATCTGTTGTTGTGTTCCCTAATTTGAGTGACCTGGACATAATCTGGACTGTACATAAATGCTTATTAAATAAGGTAAAAGATGTATTAGATTATAAAGCAATGCGTACACTGTATTGTGCACTTGTACTGCCTTATATCAATTATTGTGTGGAAATATGGGGTAGTACATATAAGAGTAACACAAAGCCACTGTACCTCCTTCAGAAGAGAGCGATCAGAATCATACACAAAACAGGTTATAGAGAGCACACAAATGGATTATTTATTAGCTCAGGACTTTACAAATTTTATGAACTAGTTGAGCAGCAGACATTATTGGTTATGTTCAGGGCTAGTAGTCAAGAGCTACCAACAAATCTACAAAAAAATTTCACTTTAATAGAAAAAGAAGGAAGAAGGAAAGGGCACTTTAAGCATCAGCTTGCACGAACAACATCAAAACAAATGTGTACATCAGTGGTGGGAGTAAAACTCTGGAACTCTCTCCATAATGAAATAAAGCAATGTAAAAACACATTTCAATTAAAAAAAGTCTTTAAAAACAGAACTATGATGTTATATGAGCACTGACAAAAGGGACGCAAAGGGAAAAATAAGGGGAAAAAAATAAAAATAAAAA
Source organism: Entelurus aequoreus (assembly GCF_033978785.1). NCBI lineage: Eukaryota > Metazoa > Chordata > Actinopteri > Syngnathiformes > Syngnathidae > Entelurus > Entelurus aequoreus. Next base: position 34,285,594 of record NC_084731.1, read on the forward strand.
ATAAAAATAATAATAAACACACAAAAAAAACAACGCTTACATTATCCTACATGACTGTAGGTATTGTATAGTCTAGCTTTCCTTTCATTTTTTTTTTTTTTTTTTTTTCTTTATCGACATGCACTATGGATCCTTGGTTGAATGATCACATTGTTCTTAGCTTTGTTTGGTTTGAATGATACCTTGTTATGATAGCCTTGTTCTATTCAGTTTTGTTTGGTTTGAATGATTACCTTATTCTTTTTCAGTTTGTTTGGTTTGGATGATTGCCTTGTTCTTTTTCAGTTTGTTTGGTTTGAGTGATTGCCTTATTTTTTCAGTTTTTGTTTTGTTTGTTTATTTTTTGTTCAACTTATCTTGCTTGTTTATTCTTTTCATTGATTGTTTGTTCTATTAATTTCTATGAGTGTGTGCACTGGGTAGGGGTACAAACTTGTAGTTTTTAGGCAACAATAACTTTTCTTGTCAACTGGGTCATACATGTCCTGTAGCCTTTTTTACTACTCTAGAGTCTACGCCCCTGGTGGGTGGGTGCGTGTGGGTGTGGGTGCCTGTGTGTGCATATGTGATATATTGTTTTGTATTGATTTGTTGCATTGGATGTTCTAATGCACTACCGGCAAAGAGATACCAAGAAAATGTTTCTTTTGTGCGAAGGGGCAGGAAATATAAGATTTTCTTCATCCTGTTCCTTTTCGACATGGCTGTGTATTGAATGCAGTAAGGTATGTTAGATTGTTGAAATGTTGTTGAAATGTACACATCCAAGTACGAAATAAATAAATAATTGAATTGAATTGAAAAAAATTATTTTGAAAATGTAATTTTGTTTATAAATTATATGCAATCTGTTGTGTTCCCTAATTTTTTTCTGTGTACATGAATGAAGGTGTGTGTTGCTGAGTCCGACTTGGACATTATCTGGACTGGGCCTGGTTTAAAAAACCCTTTAAACAAATCTAATTTCATTGACAACCTGGTCTGTTGAAGATAAGGCCCTTTTTTAAAAAATAAAATAAAATAAGATAAATAAATAAAAAACATTTTCTTGGATAAAAAAGAAAGTAAAACAATATGAAAATAATTACATAAAAAATAGTAATTAATGAAAATGTTAGTGGACCAGCAGCCTATACAATCATGTGTGCTTCAAGGACTGTGTCCCTTGCAGATGTGTTGTCTATGTTGTGGGAACCAGAATATTGGTAGCAGAAAGAAATAACCCCTTTTGTGTGAGTGGGTGTGGATGAGTGTGCATGGGGGAGGTTGTTTGGGTTGATGCACTGATTGAAAGTGTATCTTGTGTTTTTTCTATGTAGATTTAATTTAAAAAAAAAAAAAAAAAACATTTATTTATTTATTTTTTTTAAATTTTTTTAAATTTTTTTTTTTTAGAACAGGCCCGCGGGCGACTCATCTGGTCCTTACGGGCGACCTGGTGCCCGCGGGCACCACGTTGGTGACCCCTGGCTTACACTGACGGTAGCCGTACAAAAACAACTTTAACACTGTTACGTTACAAATATGCGCCACACTTTGAACCCACACCAAAAAAGAATGACAAACACATTTCTGGAGAACATCTGCACTGTAACACAACATAAACACAACACAACAAATACCCAGAATCCCATGCAGCCCTAACTCTTCCGCTCAACCGACGCACGGAGAGGGGTGGGTGGGGGGGGGGGTGTTGATGTGTGGGGTGGTTTGGTGGTAGCGGGGGTGTATAATGTAGACCGGAAGAGTTAGGGCTGCATGGGATTCTGGGTATTTTTGGTGTTGTGTTACGGTGCGGATGTTCTCCAGAAATGTTTTTGTCATTCTTTTTTGGTGTGGGTTCACAGTGTGGCGCATATTTGTAACGTAACAGTGTTAAAGTTGTTTTAAAGACCGTATACGGTCACCGTCAGTGTAAGCTGTGTGGCTGTTGACCAAGTATGCCTTGCTGTCGCCTACGTGTGCAAGTAAAAGCAACATATAACATGTGGCACGCTGTTTGTAAATGCTATAGAGGACAATTAATGCAGTGCCATTAGTGCACGCCCTTGATTAAGTAATTAGAGTGAAAATAGGATAATATTTGCCCTGGGAGATTTCTAGGGGAGGCAGTCTCCTGGGAAAATCGAGGGGTCGTTAAGTATACTGGGAAAACCGGGAGGGTCGGCAAGTATGCAGCTGAGCCGCATCAGCGTGGTGAAAGAGCCGCATGCGGCTCCGGAGCCGCGGGTTGCCGACCCCTGTACTAGCTAGATGAGACGGTGTCATGTGACTACTTCTTTTTAAGCTGGTTCCCTGGCTATAACTACACAACCAGCAGTGTTGGGTTAGTTACTGAAAACCAGTAACTAGTTACAGTTACTAGTTACTTTATTTTAAAAGTAACTCAGTTACTAACTCAGTTACTTACACCAAAAAGTAATGCGTTACTGTGAAAGTAACTATTTAGTTACTTCTTCTACTTTTTTTTTTTTTAAAGCTCCCATTAATGCCCTTTTAGCCTTCATTTCAGTACTGTTATTGCACTGGAGAATAATACAATGTGTTGATCAACTTGACATGCATTTGCATCACTGAACTCTGCTAAGCAATGTGGTCTACATACAACACACAAAGACAAAGATATGTTTCAAAGGGCCAATTTATTTCAGGCCAGAACAAATTGACAAAACTATTTTAAATAGCTGCAACATAAGTAACAAACAGCATAATAACAACATAGCTGTAAACCTGGCTTCACCTAAGGAAGGCACACGTGACATACACAAAGCCTAACCAGGCAGATTTGAATTGTTGTTTTGGACAGTAGACGGGATCTTTGATCCAAGACACAACTTACACTACCGTTCAAAAGTTTGGGGTCACATTGAAATGTCCTTATTTTTTAAGGAAAAGCACTGTACTTTTCAATGAAGATAACTTTAAACTAGTCTTAACTTTAAAGAAATACACTCTATACATTGCTAATGTGGTAAATGACTATTCCAGCTGCAAATGTCTGGTTTTTGGTGCAATATCTACATAGGTGTGTAGAGGCCCATTTCCAGCAACTATCACTCCAGTGTTCTAATGGTACAATGTGTTTGCTCATTGGCTCAGAAGGCTAATTGATGATTAGAAAACCCTTGTGCAATCATGTTCACACATCTGAAAACAGTTTAGCTCGTTACAGAAGCTACAAAACTGACCTTCCTTTGAGCAGATTGAGTTTCTGGAGCATCACATTTGTGGGGTCAATTAAATGCTCAAAATGGCCAGAAAAAGATAACTTTCATCTGAAACTCGACAGTCTCTTCTTGTTCTTAGAAATAAAGGCTATTCCACAAAATTGTTTAGGTGACCCCAAACTTTTGAACGGTAGGCGTACATTTAACTAAAATGTTCTTTTCTTTGTGCTCGACAAAAGAAAAGAAGTGAGAATATCTCATACTTGCCAACCCTCCCGAATTTCAGTGCCTCTCCCCGGGACAACCATTCTCCCAAATTTCTCCCGATTTCCAGCCGGATTTAAGGCACGCCCCCTCCAGGTCCGTACGGACCTGAGTGAGGACAGCCTGTCGTCACGTCCGCTTGGCCAACCAAAAAGAAACCACAGAACACTATACCGTATAGTGTTCTGTGGTTACTTTTTGGTTGGCCAACGGTTTATGTTGTATTGCGCACCCCCCTCCCCTTCCCTCCTCTCCCCTCCCCTTCCCACACCCACACCCACACCCAGACACACACAGAGCGCGCCTCTTGTGACACAAGAGATTCAGAAGGACGACACTGCAGCGCTGCAATAAAACACACTCAGATCTTCTGTTTCTAGCCGATACTACATAAAAAATAACGTAAAATAACGCAGTAACGCATCATGTGGTAACGGTAACTGAGTTACTGAATATAAAAAATAACGCGTCAGATTACTAGTTACTGCCGAAACTAACGGCGTTACAGTAACGCGTTACTTTGTAACGTGTTAGTCCCAACATTGACAACCAGTAATGTATTTTGAGAGGACTGTATATAAGAAGGGATCTACGGGGGTGGAGGGGTCTGTTAGAACCTCTAAATGTCGGCTTTCATTGTTTTCGGATTAATCACCCAGCCTGAACATGACAAAGGTCTCATTTGTGTAAAACAAAGTCCAATAATAAAGCTCCTAAGATGCCATCACTTATCTTTTCTTTTGAGGTTTTTGCAAATAGAACTGTTCACTTTTGCCGTGACCTTTTCCTACGGGCCCCGCTGATTACAGCCTGCCAAGCATGGAAGTTCACATGTCTATGCCATTTATGTCACAGTTGTGTAAGGGCTCGTTTTCTGCTCAGTAACTGCGTGAGTGAGGAGCGGGCCGAGCAGGATGGGTGCTGTGAGGGAGTGGGTGGTGGTGTGATAATGGCTGTCTGTTACGCCAAGGAGGTTAAGCTGCTGGTGAACGCCGTGTTCTCCTGTGAGCATCAGCAGCCACGACTTAGCAGAACGACAGCGCTGTGCTTTGAGTGCATCTGCAATGCACACACCTCACACACCTGTTCGCTGACCCGGATGAGCCGTTTAATCCCACAATGCCGCATTTGTGTGTGTTTTGGGCGCAAATGTATATGAATTCTGAACATGTCTGCTCTGGGGAGACTAGAGCACCTGTCTGTGTGTTTGTACTTTTTGTGACCACAGTGGCTCCTGTTTTTATTTCGGTGTTTGTCTTTGTGCAGCTGTCTTGTACTCATGCTGTTTGCTCAGATGTGACATAAAATGTGTTTTGTGTTGCTGAAAAGCATGGAAAGCATCTGGTTTGTGCGCATTATTAAATGTGAAAATGAGCCGCTTCATTAGGTACACCTGCACATCTACTGACATCTCTTACAAGAACCGACAGTGAGCTATTCTTTTACTAACGCCTTTATTATCGTGGCTGTGCTTTAAAGAGCGCACATGGAGGTGCATTTTTAAAACGTGGACCTCTTAAGTTAAACCAAATTCTTCAAATGTTTTATTCTTCTTTTTTTCCTATACTTTAAAGGCCTACTGAAATGATTTTTTTTTTTAAACGGGTATAGCAGATCAATTCTATGTGTCATACTTGATCATTTCGCAATATTGCCATATTTTTGCTGAAAGGATTTAGTAGAGAACATCGACGATAAAGTTCGCAACTTTTGGTCGCTGATAAAAAAAGCCTTGCCTGTACCGGAAGTAGCGTGACGTCACAGGTTGAAAGGCTCCTCACATTTCCCCATTGTTTACACCAGCAGCGAGAGCGATTCGGATCGAGAAAGCGACGATTACCCCATTCATTTGAGCCAGGATGAAAGATTTGTGGATGAGGAAAGTGAGAGTGAAGGATTAGAGTGCAGTGCAGGACGCATCTTTTTTCGCTCTGACCGTAACTTAGGTACAAGCTGGCTCATTGGATTCCACACTCTCTCCTTTTTCTATTGTGGATCACGGATTTGTATTTTAAACCACCTCGGATACTATATCCTCTTGAAAATGAGAGTCGAGAACGCGAAATGGACATTCACAGTGACTTTTATCTCCACGACAATACATCGGTGAAGCACTTTAGCTACGGAGCTAACGTGATAGCATCGTGCTTAAATGCAGATAGAAACAAAAGAAATAAACCCCTGACTGGAAGGATAGACAGAAGGTCAACAATACTATTAAACCGTGGACCTGTAACTACACGGTTAATGCTTTCCAGCTTGGCGAAGCTTAACAATGCTGTTGCTAACGACGCCATTGAAGCTAACTTAGCAACGGGACCTCACAGAGCTATGATAAAAACATTAGCGCTCCACCTACGCCAGCCAGCCCTCATCTGCTCATCAACACCCATGCTCACCTGCGTTCCAGAGATCGACGGAAGGACGAAGGACTTCACTCGATCATCCGTGCGGTCGGCGGCTAGCGTCGGATAGCGCGTCTGCTATCCAAGTCAAAGTCCTCCTGGTTGTGTTGCTACAGCCAGCCGCTAATACACCGAACCCACCTACAGCTTTCTTCCTTGCAGTCTTCATTGTTCATTAAACAAATTGCAAAAGATTCACCAACACAGATGTCCAGAATACTGTGGAATTTTGAGATGAAAACAGAGCTTTTTTGTATTGGATTCAATGGTGTCCAAATACTTCCGTTTAACTATTGACGTCACACGCATACGTCATCATACATAGACGTTTTCAACCGGAAGTTTAGCGGGAAATTTAAAATTGCACTTTATAAGTTAACCCGGCCGTATTGGCATGTGTTGCAATGTTAAGATTTCATCATTGATATATAAACTATCAGACTGTGTGGTCGGTAGTAGTGGGTTTCAGTAGGCCTTTAAACAAACTATCAGTAATTGCTCAGGCATGAAGATTAAATAAGCTCTGCTTCTTTCTGCTCCTTTTCGGACTTGTTGAATTGTCTAAAAAGTCTATCGTATTTTTCGGACTATAAGGCGCACTTACAGGGGAACTGCACTTTTTGTGGAATGTTGCCTATTGTTCCCAATCATTATGAGAGACAAGAACAGTGGCCTTGTGGTTAGAGTGTCCGCCCTGAGATCGGTAGGTCGTGAGTTCAAACCCCGGCCGAGTCTTACCAAAGACTATAAAAATGGGACCCATTACCTCCCTGCTTGGCACTCAGCATCAAGGGTTGGAATTGGGGGTTATATCACCAAAATGATTCCCGAGCACGGCAACCGCTGCTGCTCACTGCTCCCCTCACCTCCCAGGGGGTGGAAGAAGGGGATGGGTCGAATGCAGGGCGTAATTTCACCACACCTAGTGTGTGTGTGACTATCAGTGGTACTTTAACTTTAAGATGGGTGTATTTAAAAAAAAAAAGAAGCATTCTTACTCGTAAATATATGTAAATAAAAGTCTGCTTACAATGGAGGCAATGAGAGGTCCTCTCTTCCGTCCACAAAGCCCTCTAAAAAACATCCAAAAAGCGCCAAAATACTCCATTTACATTTCGTGACCTGAATTTTAACCAAGAATTAGTGATATTGTTATTAGAAGCGCTAACACAGACAAACTATAACATAACAACATAAGTCATTCCCCATGTTGCTGTGTTTGGTTGTTTTTTTAGAGCGCTTTTTATGCAGAATAGAGCAACTCCCATAGCCTTCATTGTAAGCAGACTTTTAAACACATTTATTTATTTATTTAGTTAGAATGCATCGTAAAAAGAAAAACATACTGTATGTGTTCTTGTCTTACATAAGTATGGTAAACAATTGGCAAAATGCAATTCAAAAAATCAATAGAGCGCCTGTTGCGCCTTGTGTATGTATTATTTCTGGTTGTGCTTACCAAACTGAACCAATTTTATTTGGTACATGGTGTAATGATAAGTGTGACAAGTACATAGTCACACATAAAGAGATGCGTGTGGACTGCAGGTTGACGCCTGTTCAATAAATGACGCTATCAAGTATCGTAAGCAAGCAAGACCAAAATTTTGATGATGCTTCAACATACGGGTATTATTATGGTGTGTGTATAACGACCCCAAAAGAGCACCTATTAGGATACATTATCTGCCGTTTTGTTTCGCCCTATTTTTCGCAAAACCAACTTTTCTTACCGAGTGGTACCTGCTGTTGTGTATTTGGGATCTGATCTGCATAAGTCCCACCATTGTTAGGATCCGCTGCTCGGATCAGTTTGTTTACAGTTTAGTGTCACGTGTGTTTTGTTTCTGTTGCCATGACGGCAGATTTTTGCTCACCTGCCTCTGGTTAGCGTTTCGGGACGCGCACCTGTTGCCCGAGCGCTAATCAGAGGGCTATTTAGTCTTCGCCCGGGCAGCACTCTGCCTGGCTTCCTAGTTTGTTCTCATGCAACAGCTGACGACCACTTTGCTTCCTGCTAGCTCTCATGCTAGATTATTTTGCTTGCTAGCTCCCATGCTAGTCGTTTTTGTTTTTCTCTTGTCTGATTTAGTTCTAAAATAAATCATTTTCCTACCTGCAAGCTGTGTCCGAGCCCGTCTGCATCCTTGGGAGAACACCTCGCACCACGATGCGACCCGGTCGTTACAGTAGGAAGCCAGCAGACTCTTTATGTTTGGAACTGTTGTATGCAAGACTGCTACATTTCTCTGTTGATGATAATTAAAAGCATCTTACCTGCTCATCCTCCTGCTGGTTCTTGCATCTTGGGGTCACACAAACGGCAGTCATGCGAGTTCCTAACAACCATTGTAGTTTTGACAACAAATAAATACGAACATTGAAAAATACAATATTTTGGGTGGATTTTTTTTTTCTTTTAATATTCTTGTACACTTTTATTGTTTTTGTGTGTTTCAAAGGATTTTATGATCAACTTTTTTTCCCACATTTGCTTCTCTTTAATACAGTTTTGTTTCTTTTTTTGGTTCCATTTCTTTATTTTACGGTTTCAAACCAAAGGCAGTGTTTTAGCGTGAGGGGCTGGTGCCTGTGGGCGGGCCTTACAACAACTTTACCCAGAAGCAGTTTTACTTGACTTGGGCATGCAATTAAAACACCGTAGAAGAACAAAGGAGGACCCAGGGCGTCTAAATTAAGTTTAACAAAAGTCTCAATATATGAAATAATGAGGCAAAAGTAGTTTTTTACATTTATCCCGAGTAGGCCTGTGTGTGTTGCTGTCAGCTGATTTAGCTCCTGCTCAGAGAGAAATCTTGTATTTTTAAACATAATACAGTGAACTACTGTACTTTTACTTTTTGACTACTTATTTAATTCGTAAAGCACTCTGGTCAACTTTGTTACTTTCAAAATTGGTTTAATATATGTAGTAGACTTTAGCACTAAAATGTTGTTAGGATATATTTCTGTGATTTATCCAATGTTTAATTTATTACTATGCATTAATTATTTGTTATTCTTAACAGGATGATCAGCATCCTCTTTACAAAGCAAGTAAAATAACGTTAAAGCAATTATACCTATGTATTAGTTACAATACAGTTTATGGAGGATTTTATATATTATTGCTGTATTAGTTCAATAAAAAAAAAAATGGCAGTCAACCATCAGCCTCGCTCACTTGATGATGATGTTCTGTAGTTGGATGTTCTCCCAGAAACACACCTGTGAAGGAAATCCAGATGATGTCCCAGAAAGGCAGAGGTCTTCATTATCTTTCTTGTTGAATTTAATACAGCAACATCACAAAATACTCCTCAGATATTTTTTAATATAGATTTGTTTAATAAGGTATCTAAGGAAATGTTGAATGCCGGCTTAATGCGGACTCCCCAATGAAATATGAAAGAGAGTGAAGCACATATCACAAACTACAAGGAGAATAATAAAGCGTACACAAACCTCTTCATGTAGCATTTCCAAACTGATTAACAATATCTCTGTATTGCACACAACTGGCAAGATAGTCCAGACTAATAGCAAACCAAGCAACCCGCGCATTGAGACTGGTGCATGCGTGATACTAAGGGTCCTCTCCTGCCGCATGCTCCCCCTCGAGAGATCTGTTTCCAATAACATAATGCAGGTGTGTTAGTCCGACTTTTCAAAAAACTAACATGATCAGATTAAGGTGTTTCCCTGGGTTGTAGGAGGTTTATTTAGAGCCGAACTATTTGAGAAGTCGGACTGATTTAGTGCATGGACACGTACTGACTGTCTTTTGTTTTATACCGTAAAGTGTAAGTGAAAGCGAAAAAAAAACCCTAAACGAAACTGTAAAAAATAGAAGCAAATGTGAAAAAAAAGTTGCTCATAAAAACCTTTGAAACACACAAAAACAAAAAAAAGTGTACAAAAATATGAATATTGGCATCGAAAACAGGTCATGTTAAATACAAATATCCACCAAAGATATTGTGTTTTTTCAATGTTTGTATTTAAATGTTGCCAAAACTTTTTTTTACAATGTCATTTTTTTAAGTCCAAATCTTACTGGTAGTGTTTTGGCTCCATGCTTGAGGGGCATTCATCCTCCGCTGTTGCAATTTCTAATATAAAGCAGCGTATAGTTTGAACTTAATCTGTCAGTAAACTCGCTATGGAAGCGCTAAAAACAATAAAGATGACGGGGAGAAGACCCAATCGAAGTGGAGCCACGCAAATAAGATCGCACATAAAACAGCGCAACCTGAATAGACGGTGAGAAAGCGGCTTCAAGAGGGTCTGTAAAACATAGTCTATGTAACATTTTGACCAAAAACACAATTATATGTTATGTTCACCACAAGAAAGCCTTTTAAATGTAGAAAACAAATCATAATATCCACCCATCCATTTTGTACCGCTTAATATGACCCCTTTAATGCAATGTATACACCGGTGCATCTTGTGTATGACAATAGACCCAAATAGACCCGTTCATCGACAGTGCACTTTATAATCTGGTGCCCCTTGTGGTCCGAAAAATACAGTAACTGATAGGATGCTCCCCTGCGTTACTTATTTAGCATGTCTGAAACAAAGAAAATCATGGCCATTATTATATAGAGTACAATTGACCTTATTTAGCTGGCTACAGTATGTAGCTACCTATTATTTAGCTCGGTATAGATTTTTAGCAGATACACAAGGGAGGGTCAAAATATTAGGAACGGCTCTCAGTCTGATGCAGAGCGTTCTGCATTACTGCAAACTACATATACATACAACACTAACGAGTAGTGCAGCAGGGAAGTGCACAGGTAGGGATGATGTTTGATAAGAAATTATCGAGTTCGAGTCTATTATCGAATCCTCTTATCGAACCGATTCCTTATCGATTCTCTTATCGAGTCCAGATAGGTTGTTGTATATGGAAAAAAACACACAATATTTAGTTTAACAAAAGCTCACTTTTATTATATAAGAAAACAATTTAATCTAATAAATAAATAAATATTGACTGTTGCCCCCCTAAAAAAAAAAAAAGAAAAAAATATTGACTGTTGTTACCCAAAGTATATTAAGTGGGATTTTTCAGAAAAACAAATATATAAGGTAACACAAAAACAACCTGTCTCTGTGATCACTATCGGTGTATAAATAATAATATAGTGTTAAATAAAATCAGTCCCTTGGGCACAAAACTGAAAATAATACAGCTCTCCAAAAAGTGCAATTCTGCTGCTATTTGACATAACTGTTTGTTATGATGCTTTGACATTTGTGCACTTTATTTCTTTATTGAAAGAAAATTCTATGAATAGAAAAGTTGTTTGCAAATGTGGTTACAATGCTAAAAAATGAAAAGTTAAAGCTAAAAAAAGAAATACACTTTATTGAGTTAACATTATTTCTTTATAGGGGGAAAGATGTTATGAGCTAGGGAATATAACAGCTACACTACCCATCATGCAACGGGAGTGACGAGCATGCGCGGTAGCCCCGAAAAGTGTTGTTGCATGTCGTCACCTGTGAAAGTAAACGTCAAGAACTCAGCCAACACGCCTCGGCTGCATTATTTACAATTAGACAGACAACACATATACAGTGTGATTTTGTTTTGTTTACAAGGAAAGAAAAACAAAAGTTGAAAAAGGGAGATCATGTCATATATGTATGTGCTGCGGTTGCTATAAGAACGTTGCGACAGCTGCCGTAAAGGAGGTGCGTTGCTATAGTTTCCGGTTGGTCGTAAAAGTGTTCGTCATGTGTTTGTAGTCTGCTCAAATCTCCCAGTAAAGTTATTCATTGGATTATACCTTTTGTTTTGAACTTTATTACACCTTGGAGCGCTTTTTCCCGTCCATTTTTTCCTGCTTTCGCTATCTGCGCTTAATGACTGAGCTACGTGACTGATTTCTTGTGATGTCACACGGAGCATTTCTGGTCGGGACGGGATTTGTTCCGAGGGGTTTGAATATAGAACCAAGTCTTTTTCTTTACTATAGTGGTCTCGATAACGGGTACCGGTTTTTAAAAAGGGATTCGAGTCCGAGGACTCGGTTCTTTTCTTATCGAACAACCGGGAAAACCGGTTTCGAGTATCATCCCTATGCACAGGAAGCATAAATGCAAGCATGACAGCAAACAAGACAAAGCAAATGATCCAGCCCTGATTGCGTAGCGAGGCTGGAATATAAATCCCTCTGATTAGTGTTTGGAGGGAGGTGAGTATCCTGATCACTAATAAGGGGCAGGTGAGGAAAATAGCGCTTAGAAGAAGGTGTAAAGTCACTGCAGAACAAACCACAAAACAGGAAGTAGAACAACAGTACAGGAAGAAACATAATTTAAAACCCAAAACTGCCGAGCAGACCGTGACACTACAACCACAATAATACATGTAGCTTTTATTTAGATTTTCTTTATAAATATATTTATTCTGACTGAGGTTATTAAATCTAATCTGCAAAGTGTTTATATAGCTTTTGATAGTTTTCAGTTTTGCTTGCGTCTGCGTATTTTGTTGAGGTTTCTATGAAGATTTATCGTTGTATTTCTCATCTTCCGGTCCTTCTATATCTTGCAGGTCCATTTTATAGTTTAATTAAATTGCTCCGCGGCAGTTTACACTTGCACATTTAAATGATACCTTCTGTATGTACTGCACATTTATTTTGTGGCTCTTTAATTTAGAAAAACGCCGTAATTTAACATCAACTATCCACGCCAGAGGAGGAAGCGGGAACTGAATCAGCACAACGAGTTGCCCAGGCTGCATTACATACTTTATTCCTTTGGATAATTAATCCAAAGCACTGCAAGATCAACTATGTCTTGTATCCTTTAAACTAAAGGGGGAGAACATTCTGTAGAGATAAACTGATAGGCAGGCAAGGCTGCATTGAGGCGCACTGTGTTTCATGGAACAAACGTGTATGCTTGTCAATATTTGCCTTTAAAAATATATGACATTTCCAGAGAAAATGGGGAAATTTAAAGGATTATTATTATTATACAGTTAAAAACAAATGAAAGAGTTAATACAGTCGTACCTCCGGGCATGACTCGAGTCTCTCAGCTTACCTGAAAGTCGAACTTTGCTTGCATTGCATGCAGAACGGCCCCGGCCTATGAACACAACACCACTACACCCAAAGACAATGGGCATATACACTAACACACTCCCCACAACCCACCCCACGCCTTCACCACCGATTGATTCCCCTTCGGGGTGATGGACGGCTGAGTAGCACTTTATGGCAGCAGGCTGGCCTCCAGGGTCCCAACTCCCCCCCTCTGTTGCGAGTTGTTGTGATTATACGTAACATGTTTATGTGTGCTATGGCAAATTAGGTTTTTTCCCTTGGACTCAGTCTGGACCCCCTCCCGAGGATCCAGCATTTGACTGATATTTTTTACTCTTCCCCCCTTTCCCAATATCACCTTTTTCCCACCTTTTTTAAGGAGCGCCGTAAGTGGCTGATCCGTTGGCGGTCCCGTCTTGTCTCCCTGTAACGTATGTCTGCTCTTAGTGGGACTGTGCCGAAAATGTAATTTCAGTTCTTATGTGTCTTGTACATGTTAAAGAATGGACAATAATAAAGCATCCTGAATCCTGAATTTTTTGAGTTTTTTAAGATATGAGCTGTCTCTCGACTAATTGTTATGCTTTAGGTTGCGGTTATGAGCCTCCCTACCACTAGTTGGCGTAGTGGTGTCACAGTGAACCCCTGTAAGTTCTGACGTAACAACCATCCGGTTTTACTCACTATAAGACGTGGTAAAAATGATAGATTATCGTAGCATCATGATTAGAACGTGGGCGATTCATAAATTGATGGACAAATGGCCAAATATGGATTATTTCCATCCATCCATTTTCTACCGCTTGTCCCTTACGGGGTTGCTGGGGATGCTGGAGCCTATTTCTGTATGTTAAATAGATGCTTGTGTGACTGTCTGTGTTGGCCACGCAAAGAGGTGGCGACTTGTCCAGGGTGTACCCTGCCTGCCGCCCGAGAGGGACAAGCGGTAGAAAACGGATGAATGGATTAAAATAAATACAGATGGTTCTAAAATGCGGCATTATTTCTATTGTTCTCTAAATGTTAGTTCTAAATTTGGTTCTTACTAACCACGGAAGAAACATTACATATATAACAATACAGTCCAGCCGCTGGCGAGTAGATAGACGACAACACGTATTTGAGCTGCACGTTTGTGGCGACTGAATCCAAAATGTCTGAACAATCTGTGGTTTTAGAAGGTACAGAAATTAAATCTAGGATGCCTGCTCGCCAAGTAGGGACTTTTATGTATTTTTTCACTTAGCAGGCTGCTACATTTTGAATGCATCCATGCTGTGTGCATGACATCGTAGTCTTCCATATATTTATCCATGCTGTGTGCACAACATTTGGTTGTCTATATATTTATCTATGCTGTGTGCATGACATCGTAGTCGTCTATATATTTATCTATTCTGTGTGCACGACATCGTAGTCTTCCATATATTTATCTATGCTGTGTGCACGACATCGTAGTCGTCCATATATTTATCTATGCTGTTTGCATCAGTAGCCAAAGGAGGAGCCTCGTGGACTTATTATTAACAATATTAATAATTAAATGTAATACATTTAGAACATGTAACAATAATAATATGCAATATATTAACAATACACAATGCAATAATATACAATATAACAATTATAGATAATATATAGATAATCAATTTATAATCAAATAATAGCCCCTGAATCATAATCACATCGCGAGGTATCCAAAGATTCACACCTCTGCTCGCTAGCATTAGCTCATTGCTAGCATGAACAAATAGCTAGCGTTAGCTTATAGCCAGAGATGGCCATATCTTTGTTTTTCCAAGCATGGGAAGGAAGATTTTGAGTTTGAAGGACAGTGTTGACAAGAAGAGGTGGATGATATTCACTGAATTAAAGAAATAAATCATCAAAAACATGACAGAGCTCGTAGCTAGCTAACATGGTAAAGCAGTTAGAGCGTAGCACTGCTAGTCTGCATCAAACTGGGGCAGAATGAGCCGATAACGCCAGCCAAGGGCGTTAAAATTATATCCAAACATGTATCCATGAAAATAAGGAGAAGCTGCTGATGGTGTGTTTGATGGAGAAGCAGCTTGAAGGAGATACCGTAGAAATCCCCTCTCCAAGTTAAATAGACTTAGACTTAGACTTAGACAAACTTTATTGATCCACAAGGGAAATTGTTCGACACAGTAGCTCAGTCACAAAGGATGGAAAGGGTAAGAAAGGAAAGGATAATGCAGGTATGAAGTAGACTAAAAATGTACCATAGTAGCAATATAAAATATAACATATATGTAATATTTACATATTATATATACTGTACATTATTATTACATTACTTCATGAAACTACTGTACTTGTTTTACTATATTCTATTTTATTCTTTTTATAGAATATTTATTATCTAAAAGTTGTTTATTTTTTAAAGGCATGTTACATGTTTGGGGGCCAAGAACTCATTAAATTAATTTTAATTCCTTTTAATTGTTGACGCTGTTTCGCAATGCGAGTTTATGGAGGTCTTGCAGTGCAATTCCCTTTTGGGACTCAAACCCAGTCGAGACGTTCTCTAACTTTCAGTTAAAATATATGGTTCCTTAGCGAGGACCCCTGTTATATAATCCTTCACATCGCTTATAATTGAGAAATGTTTAATGCTGGCAGTCATTTCTTCCTTGATATTACAAATCTTACAAAAAGCATGAGGGTGTATTTTTAGGTTAAGATTATACTGAATTTTTCCCATTTGTCAAGGTGTTTACTTAAGGTTTGGATTTTTGGCAGATAGTTCTCCTCCGTCATCTTCAGGACCATCCACATACATATATACATATATACATATGCATACCATATACCTGGTTGATTTGATTGACTCAAAAACATGTGACTCACCGGGCTGCCTGTCACAAGGCCATCCCGGGTGTGGACGAGAAGTAGTCGAGCAGACCCGATATCGCTGTAGTAGCGCCAGTAATGGAGAGGATTTTCATTTATGGAAGACAAACAAAAATCCCCTGGGAAAAAACGCCACGAATGAAGAACACAAAAACGAGATATCCAGCAAAAACGGGAAGGCTGACAGCAATGCAAATGGTGAATATAGTAAATATTGTTACCACCTTCATATTCTTACCAAGCTTCCTTTTTCCTAACTGTTTGCATTGTAGCAAAACACAATAGATAAAAGAAAAGATGCAAATGGCTAATAAGAATAATGCTGTACATCTACTGTAATTTTGGCCAAATCTTTTTAATTCAGGTAAGTCACGGTGGTGACTCAACTAATTGCATAAGAGACCTAGCTAAGACTGGAAGTCAAGTAGTTTGGAGTCGTAATAAAGTTTCTGTGCATAATGCCCTTGCCTGGCTCCTGTATTGATATGCGAGGATTGATTAATGCTTACTTCACTGTAAGCAAATGAATCATTGGGCTGTGCTGCAATCTTGATAAGAGCCATAGAGAGCGAATCAATAAACGCCAAATAGGAGAAATATGTGTTGGGAATGTGGGAACAGATGAAAATGTCGACACATTCCCTCGTCCTTCAATTTGATCACTAATCAGTACATTTCTCCAATCGGCCGTCTCTCGCTCTTGTGCACGCGATGTTGATAACATTGATGACCAGATTAATGGTCTGTCCCTGGTCACGCTAGAGTATGGACAAAACTAAAAATTACATTAAAAAAAATCCATATTTTTCAAGGATTTGTTTTAACGTCATAGAGCACGAAAAGCAACCAATAGGAGAAGCTTCAGGCTTCAGAGTGAATTTCATTGGCTTCATGAATTAATAATTGTTCGGGGAAAAAAAATTGTAGGATAAAGAACGCTGCTTTTGGTAACCTTTTTAAACCGTGGGCCATTTGTGACGTCCAAGATTGATGGGCGTATTTATGTGGGCATGTCTAGACCAGTGTTTCTCACAATGTGGTACGTGTACCACTAGTGGTATGCAGGCTCCATTTCAGTGGCACAACAAAGAATCACTGGATTAAAGTTCAGTATTTTATTTTCCTATCTTCAGACTAGAGTTGTCCCAATACCAGTAATTTGGTACTGGTACCAGTACCAAAATGTATATCGATACTCTTCGATACCTTTCCAAATAAAAGGAACTACAAAAAAGTGTCAATTTTGGCTTTATTTTAACAGAAAATCTTACAATACAATAAACATATGTTTGCTACTGCATTTAAAGAACAATTTTAAAACGTTAAAATATAAATTAAATGGCATTAAACACATTGTGTTTTTCTTGTTGCACTCCAAGAACAATTTACAATTTACCATATTACATATAGACTGCCATAATCAATGATTAGATTACAATATAATAAAACGCTTTATTGACATTATATTAAATGCTTCATGATTTATGGTTGCCAATACTGGTCTGTGCTTTAAGAAAAATACAATTATTAGTAAGTACTGAAAACAAAACTATGGATACATGTACACAGATAAGCCATGTAGCAGGTAAAACACACGTCTGTTAAAGATAAAACACAAATTGTAGCAATTTGTTCCCAATTTAAATAATTTTACTTGCACTAGTTGACGTTAGATGGGCGGTCCTAACTCCGCTAATATTTGGCATCAAGCTAAGCAGCTGTGTGCTCGTCTACGTATCTACATGTTATGTATCTACATGTTATGTATCTACATGTTATGTATCTACATGTGCACAACAGGGGAGCTGGTTAACTTATGACTTATGACGCAAACAGACTGGACAAGCTGGTAAAGAAGGCCAGTAACGTGGTGGGAGTGGAGCTAGACTCTCTGGCGGTGGTGTCAGAGAGGAGAAGTCTAGCAAAACTCCTAGCCATTATGGACAACACCTCCCACCCACTACACTCGGACCTTGCGGAGAGAATGAGCACGTTCAGTGGAAGGCTCAGACTCCCAAAATGCAACACGGAACGACACAGGAGGTCCTTCATACCGATAGCCACCAGACTGTATAATGCACATGTTCCTTCTTGACTGCACTTAAATGTAGAATATATGTAGAATATATATATATATTATTCATATATTATATATTATATATATAATATATTATTTATTATTAATATTGTCTATTGTGAGCGAACTGTGGTGCTGAATTTCCCCCAGGGATCAATAAAGTACTTTCTATTATATTCTATTCTATTCTATTCTATGAGAGTAGTGTACAGTATGTGTGTTTGCGGTAATGTCAACGTGTTGGCTGAGTGACGTCAGTGAGTGAGTGAGCGAGCAAAGAGAGAGAGCGGTAGCGCACTGCGCAGTAGAGTGATGAACGGGTCCGGTTGTGTCCTGCAAAACTAATAATAAAGCAACCAGATTGTCACAAATCAGCAACCTCAAATTCTGATCGGAAAGTGGAGCTTAGCAGACCCACGACTAAAACATAGACTCTGAACATCTGCCCTGTGCTGCTTGACTAGCTGAACAGCAGGAAAGGTGTAACAGCTACATTGTTACCTGTCACTCTTTATAACTCCTTGTGCAGATCTGAATGCTTATTATTTAGATGTTTTCCGACGTTTGACGCAAAGGTGGTCATAATAATTTCCACATTTGTCGAGGCGTATTTTAAAGCAAACTTGAAGTGCGGCACTTTCTTTTTTAAAGCGTTACCTTTATCGTTGGTTTTGAAGCCCAAATACCTCCACATTGCGCTTCACGCACACTCTTTATTAACCAATAGAAATTTAGTTTTTGCCATTCTTCCTCTCCAAGATGTTATTGATTGTATGCCCTTTATGTGTGCGTTTTGATGTACTCAACATCATGCGCCTCGGGTTTGTAGTCACCGCCGCACAGCGGCATTCAGTTGAAAGAACGGTACCGGTAAGTTTCAAAGGCAGTATAGTACGGATTTCAATCAATTAGTATCACGGTACTTTATTAGTACTGGTATACCGTACAACCGTTCTTCAGACACTGTGTTTTTTCTTCAAAAATATTAAATATAATTATTAAATAAAACCCCTGCCTTGTTTTTAATGAATACTTAGGCCCACTACGCTACAGATAGACAGACAACATTCACACTCACATTCACACACTCACATACAATAAAAAAATAAAGTACGAATTATTTAAATAAAATGAACAATTATTCAATACAAGCCAAATCAAAAAGGTTTAAGCCTGCTCATAAAAACATAAACATTCTCTGCAGCCCTGAGCTTCCATAAATGAGGGCCATAATTATGTCCTGACTTTTGGAATAATTAAAAGACAAGTGCCGGATGATCTTAGACATTTGTGAGAGTTCGTAGGGTTAAAGCCAATCTGAAAGAAAAGAAGTTCCAATACCATTAAAAACATTTATAAGCCCTAAGAAGAACCTTAACGTCAATATTTCAGCTTCCTCTCATTATGTCTTTAGCTCTATCTTTTTATAAAAAAAAATTCTACAATGTGCCATGGGCCAATAAATGATGTCTAATGCATTTATTTTTACCTAATATTTTCGGGATCTACTGGTAAAGTCCCAAATATCGATTTGTCGATCGCATGACGGCTTGGCAACCCCTGATCTAGTGGCAAGGGCTTGTTGGTGTTTAATGCACATCATATCTCTAAAATCACAGTGTTATGGTTTTGGCTTTGTTGGCACCAGAGAAATATTATGTTATATTTGTCATTTATTCTAACCTGACTGGAGGGGGTTGGGGAGTGTGACAGGCCCGCAGATGTTAGCGATTGCATGATATGGAATGCTTTTCCATCTCCTCCCACACCCAAGTCTGTCACTTGCAAACACACATACATTTGCACCCACACACACACACACACACACACACACACACACACACACACACACACACACACACACACACACACACACACACACACACACACACACACACACACACACACACACACACACACACACACACACACACACACACACACACACACACACACAGGCAGCTCTTGCGCTTGTATGATATATACACAACAGCTTGAAGTGTAGAAAACATTTGTCTCAAGGAGATGGTCGCTCTATTGACTTTCGGGTCACTGACTCTGTTAGCATGTGTTAAATCAATTCAAGGACATTTCTACCTGATGAGGTGAAACAAAGAGGAAAAGGGATCTGAGAGGCAGAATATTTTAATTAGGTTCCTAATGTACATAGAAAATTTCTCAATGTTGAAGGAAAGGACTTCAAAATTAAGTGTCTTTAAATCATATCAAAATTATAAAAAATATTGTCCAATATGCAAAGCTCCTTTACTTCACCGCCTTTTAAGGTTGTAATGTATACATGTATTTGAAACATGATTTTTTTTTTTTCTGGTACAGAACATTTAGTACGGTATTGTGCCGATTTCTCAAACAGAACATATTGAGCGCAGGACTGGTATGTAACTGCCTTGCAATATGGACACACGAAGACGACAAGACAAAAGTGTGCCTCCATTGTTCAGTAAAGATGAGGAACGGGACTTCAAGCTGAAACTAATAATATTAGCGCTGTTTTAGATTTTGCCCACAGTCGATTATGTACACAATCTTTGACATTGATGTTCTTTTGTTTGTTTTCTGCGCACAGCTCAAAACGTTAAATATCTAAACGGTGGACATTTATCCATGAAAATATGGAGAAGCTGCCAATTGTGTATTTGACAGGTAAGCAACTGGAAGGAGATACCGTAGAACAGGACTATTCAACTGGCGGCTCGGGGGTCCTGTAATGGAACCATGCCGGCCCCCGAGTTCAGTTTAAAACGCGGGAGACTAACATTTTCCCTAAACACACGAGAGTGCTCCTGGAGTTGAACCACTGTAAACACTTTGGCAAATCCTTGCATTGAGATTTTAACTTTGCTAGCAAACATAGAACACTGGGGTCCAAACTTGTGATTTACATAACTGAAGCGTTTCTCATGGCACCCCTTTAAGTCTTCTCCTTTTAGCTTTAACTTCAAACCACGCCCCCACTTACATGCCTTCTGGGTGAGAGGCACAGTCCTAGTGTCCGACTAACAGCTCCTCACCCTTCGTTAATGGCCTCCAACTGCAAAGTACATCCAGAAGGAAAGTTAAGGGGGAAACAAAAACTTCTTAGGGGGCATCACCAACCTGCCGAATTGGCTACACGTCCTCCCTTCGGAGAAGCGAGCAAAAGGAGAAGAACACTCAATCCTGACGTGTAAAGGTATGGATGAGAAATTAGGAGGGTGACCGCAGCGGTTCTTTGTCTGCCACCATGTCTTGAGCCTATCTGACGAAATGCACTGGCTGCGCCCGCCTGTTTCGAGTACAACATGTTTAGGACCGCGATCAAGCACCTTAAACGGGCTGTTGTATTGAGGTTGAAGAGGCATTGAACGTCATGACGCACACAAATCAACAAGCAGACATAAGTTCCGACGGCACAATTGACTGAGGAAAACATTGGTGAACAGGATCAGGAGTTAAAGGCCCCTTTGCAAAAAGGCTGCTAGGCGTAAGTCTCTGACAAAAACTCACCCACAGCACGGAGTGGCTGACCAAGCACCAACTTTGCATGTGCGGCGCCAACATATTTTGACCCAAGGCAAACATTCAATTCAGTTGCCATCTGAGAGAAAAGTTACGCCGCTTTAAAATGGACCTACTATGCAAAACCAACTTTCCTTACCTATTGGTACAGGTTTTCGTGTATTTGGGATCTGCGTAAGTCCTGAACATTTGAAATCAAACCATGGAGGCATTGTGGAGATATTTATAAAACAATCTTGCCTTCCTTCATACTTCCTTTAAACGCGCCATTTGGAATTTGAGGTGTTTCTCAAGGCACCCCTTTAATTCTCCTTTTTGACAGTTACAATTTGTTTTTGTAATGTAACTAAAGTGTTTCTGTAAATTGTTTAACTCACATGCAGTCAGTAGTCATTTGTTCAACTTCCTTAGTTAAACTAGTGGTGTTCCTCAAAGTTCCATTTTAAGTCCCCTCTTTTTCATCATTTGGGTTATTCAACTGTTCAGTACAAAAAACTTGTGAGACACTCAAATTTTTGCAGATGGTCCTTATAAACAGCAGAACACTCCTGTAACTCTGGCAAAATAAATAAACCAAAATCAAATGTCTACTGTAGAGGATGCTGGTTCTCCGGAATATACCAAATAAAACAAATACTGAAGGGAGAAGTCCAAACCCCACAATCCTTAGCTTTCTGGAAATAAATACAAACAATTAAGTTGAATACCCCTGCCGTAGAAGTCCACCCTCCAAGATGACAGTTGTACATTATTATTACATTACTACAGAACACTCGTATAGTTTTATATTGTATTCATACAATATTTAATGTCTAAAAAATAGATTAATTAATTTCAATGGGCGACACTGTTTCACAATACAAGTTTTACGTCACATAACCAATTCAACTCGTAAGTTGAGGTACTACTGCATCTATTATATTGTGGCAGTAAGAAAGAACGCAAAATTGCTGCTTCATAACACGTCTTTATTGTAAGACTGTCAACATAGAACGCCAAACAGGAAATACTGTTCTGGTGCCAAAAAATATGCGCCTCCAAAAACTCTGCTCACCAACCACGCCCACAAACCCACAAGCCTACTAAGTGAGAGGTATGTCCTCTAGTGGCTGCCACAATATACCTTTTCTAATATACAGTACAGGCCAAACGTTTGGCCACACCTTCTCATTCAACGGGTTTTCTTTATTTTCATGACTATTTACATTGTAGATTGTCACTGAAGGCATCAAGACTATGAATGAACACATGTGGAGTTATGTACTTAACAAAAAAAGGTGAAATAACTGAGAACATGTTTTATAATCTAGTTTCTTCAAAATAGCCTCCCTTTGCTCTGATTACTGTTTTGCACACTCTTGGCATTCTGTTGATGAGCTTCAAGAAGTAGTCACCTGAAATGGTTTTCACGTCACAGGTGTCATAGTTTTGATGCCTTCAGTGACAATCTACAATGTAAATAGTCATGAAAATTAAGAAAACACATTGAAATGAGAAGGTGTGTCCAAACTTTTGGCCTGTACTGTATGTATTTTGGATATTTGCATTTATCGAATAATAGTTTTCTGAGCTTTTATTTGAAAAACCAATAAAGGTAAGCGGGGTTTTTTTTTGCATTTTGTTTCCTTACTGGACCCAAAATGATCGGAACAGTGATGTTAAAATGGAAGTATGTACCGAACCGTGATGGTGGTGCACAGTTACACTCCTCCTGCCTTCCCTCACTAGTTGTCTGGCATTCTTGTAATTCTTTAATAAAGAATTTCATCTCCAGAACCCACAGGGACATATTCTTTGTGCAGTAGACTTTATAACAATACATACATGCTGCTGAGCTTTCATCTAACTCTTTTTTTCTATTTGAAGATGCTTTTGGACTGTGACCTACAATATCCATTATTCCCCACATGTGGTGCACAGTTTACTTAGTGCATTTTAAAGGCCTACTGAAATGAATTTTTTTTATTTAAACGGGAATAGCAGATCCATTCTGTGTTATACTTGATCATTTCGCAATATTGCCATATTTTTGCTGAAAGGATTTAGTATAGAACAACGACGATAAAGTTCGCAACTTTTGGTCGCTGATAAAAAAAAATCTTGCCTATATCGGAAGTAGCGTGACGTCACAGGAGGAAGGATTCCTCACAATTCCCCGTTGTTTACAATGGAGCGAGAGAGATTCGGACCGAGAAAGCGACGATTACCCCATTAATTTGAGCGAGGATGAAAGATTCGTGGATGAGGAACGTTAGAGTGAAGGACTAGAGCAGGGGTTGGCAACCCGCGGCTTCGGAGCCGCATGCGGCTCTTTGACCACTCTGATGCGGCTCAGCTGCATACTTGCCGACCCCCCCAATTTTCCCAGGAGACTTCTGGATCTCAGTGCCTCTCCTAGTTAACTCCCAGGGCAAATATAATCCTATTTTCACTCTGATTACTAAATTAAGGGCGTGCCCTAAATGCACTGCAGTAATTCTCCTCTATAGCATTTACAAACAGCGTGCCAGCCCGGCCACATGTTGTATGTCGCTTTTATTCGCACACGTAGGAGACAGCAAAGCATACTTAGTCATCAGCCACACAGCTTACACTGGCGGTAGCCGTATAAAACAACTTTAACACTGTTACGTTACAAATATGCGCCACACTGTGAACCCACAGCAAAAAAGTATGAAAAACACATTTCTGGAGAACATCCCACCGTAACACAACATAAACACAACACAACCAATACCCAGAATCCCATGCAGCCCTAACTCTTCCGGTCTAGATTATACACCCCCGCTACCACCAAACCCCCCCACACATCAACCCCCCCCCCCCCCCCCCCCCCCTCCGTGCGTCGGTTGAGCGGAAGAGTTAGTGCTGCATGGGATTCTGGGTATTTGTTGTGTTGTGTTTATGTTGTGTTACAGTGCAGATGTTCTCCAGAAATGTGTTTGTCATTCTTTTTTGGTGTGGGTTCAAAGTGTGGCGCATATTTGTAACGTAACAGTGTTAAATTTTTTTTTTTACGGCTACCGTCAGTGTAAGCTGTGTGGCTGCTGACCTAGTACGCCAGCTGAAGCTGCATTCTACATGTGGTCGAGCAGGTACACTGTTTGAGCAAACTGTAGAGGGTGCCAAAAGCAGTGCCATCACGTCCTGATATTCGGGAGTCTCCCGGAAATAATGAGAGGGTTGGCAAGCATGACGCTATCAAGCGCCATTCATTCAAAACTCGCGGGCCGCCCTAATATCAAATTTCCATATTAAAGTATGTGCCGGTGCGTGTGTCTGAGACCCCTGGTTAACATAGCACAAAGCAATTCAAGCTTTGTATGCAGTGTTTTTCATTTAAAATTTAAATTTTTTTTTGTGGCTCCCATTATTTTCTTTAATTTGTGAAACTTGCCAAAATGGCTCTTTGAGTGGTAAAGGTTGCCGACCCCTGGACTAGAGTATAGTGCAGGGTGTATCTTTTTTCGCTCTGACCGTAACTTAGGTACAAGGGTTCATTGGATTCCACACTTTCTCCTTTTTCTATTGTGGATCACGGATTTGTATTTTAAACCACCTCGGATACTATATCCTCTTGAAAATGAGTCGAGAACGCGAAATGGACATTCACAGTGACTTTTATCTCCACAACAATACATCGGTGAAGCTCTTTAGCTACAGAGCTAACGTGATAGCATCAGGCTCAAATGCAGATAGAAACAACATTTTAAAAAACCCTGACTGAAAGGATAGACAGAAGATCAACAATACTATTAAACCATGAACATGTAAATACACGGTTAATAATTTCCAGCTTGGCGAAGCTTAACAATTGAAGCTAACTTAGCTACGAAGCTAACTTAGCTACGGAGCTAACGTTATAGCATCAGGCTCAAATGCAGATAGAAACAAAATTTAAAAAAACCCTGAGTGGAAGGATAGACAGAAGATCAACAATACTATTAAACCATGAACATGTAAATACACGGTTAATAATTTACAGCTTGGCGAAGCTTAACAATTGAAGCTAACTACGGAGCGGCGGTGGCGGCGGGCGTTGTAGCTTTCGACGACACCCCGGCCGCCATCAGAGTCGGCAAGAAACATATATTTCCCCAAAGTTACGTACATGACATGCACATAGCGACACGCACGTACGGGCAAGCGATCAAATGTTTGGAAGCCAAAGCTGTACTCCCGGTAGTGCGTCTGCTATCCAGCTCAAACACAACACAACCTCCTGGTTGTGTTGCTGTAGTCCGCTGCTAATACACCGATCGCACCTACAACTTTCTTCTTTGCAGTCTCCATTGTCCATTAAACAAATTGCAAAAGATTCACCAACACAGATGTCCAGAATACTGTGGAATTTTTCGATGAAAACAGAGCAGTTTGTATGGTGACACATTGGGTCCGAATACCTCCGTTGCCGCCGTGACGTCACGCGCATACGTCATCATACATAGACGTTTTCAAGCGGAAGTTTCCCGGGAAATTTAAAATTGCACTTTTTAAGTTAACCCGGCCGTATTGGCATGTGTTGCAATGTTAAGATTTCATCATTGATATATAAACTATCAGACTGCATGGTCGGCAGTAGTGGGTTTCAGTAGGCCTTTAAGGAAGAAGTCAGCAACATTTGAGTTTTACTCATGAGGGATGTATAATAATAAAAACGACTTTAAGATTGACTGCCGCTCAGAAGCATGGCTGCGTCGCTGCAGGCTTTACATCAGCAGTGGCGGGTAAAGACGGGAGCGGATCTGTAAAGCTAAGCTCTCGATTTAACAGTCAATCTTCGCTACTCGCTCGCAACCGAGGTCACGAACCCGGCAGGGTGCCTGGAAGAATAAGATTGCAGATCCAATCAGATAAGATGGACTAGCTCTCGCTGCGATGTCTTTGGATGCGGAGAGATTTTAGGGGCTTGTCATTGAGCTTCTCCTACTTTTGCGCTGACAGCTTCCTCTTGGTGTGTTTTGTGGGCCCAGTGGAGCTCCTGTCTCTAAAAGTTGCACACTGGAAGAGCATGTCAGCCCAGATGAGGATGCAGCGGTGGAATACGTCTCCCAGCTTGCCTGGGAGTGCTTAGCACAAGATAAAGTCTTGGGCTGATTGGACAAGAATGTAGGAAAACTTGGCTGATAGCATCGTTCACGCTAATTTTGACAGTGTTGTCTAATCTGGTTTTAATGTTGCCTTGTTCTTGTTTGTCCTTGCCTCCACAGATAAGCAAGCAGCAGCTTCAGCAGACCAAGGATCGCTTCCAGGCCTTCCTAAATGGAGACACGCAAATTGTGGCCGATGAAGCATTCATCAACGCTGTGCAGAGCTACTATGAGGTACCAGCACACCATAATCCCAGCAACACACACTCAATCAGAAGCATTATTCCTCAGAGCATAGGCTGGAGGACTTTGTGAATTCAATGTACTGTATGTATAAGTACATTTCTGCTGATGATGATATGGCTGCCTGTAGCAATTTGGGACATGCCTGGTATCTGGCACTCTATGTTCAGAGTTGAGCCGTGCAGCTTTTAAGCCATAAATTAAAACAAGCAAAAAAAAAGCCCCACACATAACTGCTCCAGTTTCCATGTCAAAATGCTGGAATTGCAGCAGCTGAGCATTAAAATGGTGGCTGAGGTTTCTCACTGTGCAGATTATGAATGAGTCAGACTTTGTGTCTGACACAACCGCCTTTCTGAGCCCACTCTTCCATCCACATCATGAAGCCCGTCGTTATTATCGTGCATATTATGAAGCTGTAGGACACATAATAGGGAATGTCAAAAGGCTAATTCTTCATCGAAAAAACATGCAAAGGCATAATGGGAAAACTGCAGATGAATCCTTATACATTGCGTAAATGGCTATAGAGGTTAATTAGAGCTTAACCTGCATGTGACAGTTCGTCATTGATGTACTGTAATGTGCTATACTGTATGCTTATGTTGTGACCCAAGGTGGATCGCTCTTCCATGCGTAGCTTTGGGATGACCCGGCCGAGCCCGGAAGAAGACCCTCCATGACAACCGTTGGCTTCCAGATAGACTGGATTCCCATATTATCTATTAATCGATTGTCATTAATTTTTTTGGAATTTTGCCTATTGTTCACGAAAATTATGAGAGACATGACGATTATTTTTATTTATGCATTTTATGGTTGTCCCAGTACTAATATTTTGGTACCGGTACCGGTTAGAGTGAAAAGGTGATGTGGTCATCAGCATCATACTATACTCTCATAAGTCCACCATACATCAATTAGGGGTGTCCCGATCCCATATTGATATGAGATATTGGTCTGATATCAGCAGAAAAAACTGTTTCGGATTATAATAGGCTACGGCTAACATCTAGCATATTAGCGCTTATTAGCGCATATTAGAGTCGATTAGAGACTCCCAGCACTTCTATCCAGCAGTGCCTGGATCGAGCATGCAGAGTCATGTGATCACAACAACCTAGCTGGAAAGATCAACTTTATTAATCCTCTAAAAAGAAGACATTCATTTGCTTTGGCAATAAAAACCTGTGCAACGAAGCGTCGTCAATTGTAGCCTCATCACAGAGGTGATAAACTATTAGCTAAAGTATGTCCATAGCCAGTACAAAGCTGCTATGGGTTTCTTACTCTTGCCTCCATGGCAGCAAAAATACTACATATACTACAGCAATAATCAAATTACAGCAGTCATTTCCATTAGAGTGTTTTCTAATGTTGTGACAGGTGAAGGAATGCATGTTTGGTTCTGTAAAACACGTCTTTACTCCAAGATATTATGTAGCAATAGTAGTGTAGTATTGTAAAAACGTACACAAGCCATTAACTTGGGGTAAACTGCTGTACCGCAGTGCACCTGCACACTCAAGGACTGAGCTGACTTGAGCTCCAACACTGAGGTCTGAACTTAAGTCTCCTGTTCGAGGTGGCCCATTTTTGGACCGCAAGCGCCCCTCGGGAGGGTCGCCCAATAACGGTACTCAGTTGTAATACACTTTTCGACCACTTGTGGCAGAAATGACGATATCAAACAAAGAGAAGAAGTCTGGATCTGAAGGCATGGAGAAGTTTCTTAAGCGCAAAAATCATGACTAAACTGGTGAAGCTGTATTTTCATTTGCACTTACATTGTATTGACAGTTTATTGAAGATAATAGCACGGCGTAATTGTATGTACATTTTTTTAAGTCCCTTTTTTTGCAGTATATTTGTTTATTATTTATTTTTGTAATCAGCATGACCTAAGCCTTGATAATAATCTTTGTGATTAACACATGCTTTCATATCATTTGACAAGCTTTATCTTGTTAAACTATAAATAATTTAGATATAATTATTGAATACGATTCAAATCTAAAGGAAGATTACTAATTCAGTGTTAATATTTGAGTTGGTCCCGGCCAGGTTCCTCTGTTGTGGAAAAGTTGGGCCCCGAGGTCAAAAAGGTTAAGAACCCCTGCCTTAAAGTAATCAAAGAAAACAAGATCACTTTAAAAACATATTAAAGGGGAACTGTACTTTTTTTTCTCCATCATATACAATCCTTACGTGAGACAAGAACACATAAGTTTTTCTTTTTTTTTTTGCATTCTAACTTGTAAATAAATGCTCACAACAGTCAGTTTACAATGGCGATAATGGGATTATAAAGCATCTATAAAAACATCCAAAAACCCCATCAACTTCCATCAACGTGTTATATACATGCTGTAGGTATATAAGTATAAGTATATATGTAAGAGTCGACTTGGAGCAGAGGCTCATTTTCCCCCCAGAGATCGCAACGACCACCCTGCGTCCAGACCTCGTCCTATGGTCTAAAACAATACTTGCCAACCTTGAGACCTCCGATTCCGGGAGGTGGGGGGTGGGGTGGGGCGAGGGCGGGGCGGGGGTTTGTGGTTGGGGGCGGGGGGCGTGGTTGGGGCCGTGGTTAAGAGGGGAGGAGTATATTTACATATATATATATATATATATATATATATATATATATATATATATATATATATATATATATATATATATATATTTGTGTGTGTATGAAATACTTGACTTTCAGTGAATTCTAGCTATATATATATACATACTTATATTTATTTTTTTATACATATAAATAAAATAAATACTTGAATTTCAGTGTTCCGGAGGCTATCCAGTAAATGGCAGTATTGTCCTGTTTAAGAGTGTCACAACATTGCTGTTTACGGCAGACGAACTGCTTTACGGTAGACGAAAACATGACTGCTGTTGTTGTGTGTTGTTACCGCGCTGGGAGGACGTTAATGAAACTGCCTAACAATAAACCCACATAAGAAACCAACAACTCGCCCTCGATCATTCTACAGTTATAACGTGATTGGGCAGGCACGCTGTTTATATCGTGGGAAAGCGGACGTGAAAACAGACTGTCGCCGCTGTCCCCACTCAGGTCCGCATTGAGCTGGAGGGGGCGTGGCCTCCAGCTCCGGCTGAATTCCGGGAGTTTATCGGGAGAAAATTTCTTCCGGGAGGTTATCGGGAGAGGCGCTGAATTCCGGGAGTCTCCCGGTAAAACCGGGAGGGTTGGAAAGTATGTCTAAAACAGGCCTGGGCAATTATTTTACTCAGGGGGCCAGATTTAGATAAAAAAGTGTGTCTGGGGGCCGGTATATCTATTTTTAGAAACATTAATACAAAACCTTACAATAATGATTGAAAGCTAAAAATGTTATGACAGACCGCTTTTTCTGTCTTGCCACTGGTGAGGGCGGTCGCATCTCTCTCCGCTCCCTCCTTCCCTCCCTGCTTGCTCTCTTTGTTTTTGTCTTGTTTGAACTATTTTGAAGCCTCTTTTCTTGAGCTGTCCTCAAATCTAAACATCAAAATGAATTTGATCAACTGGACTCTCGACGCAATTGACACAGTCTTTTCGACAAGGAAAAGAGGCTCGGGGGAGCCTGGCTGCCCTGATGGAACCATTGCTGCGGGGTACGTGAGAGATTCCTGGAATACTTGGAGAATCATGTGCCTCTCAGTCCTTTCCATCGAGGACGTGGAAGACATCTACCTATTTGGAGCTGTGATCGCAGGGCATTTGCTGATTGGGCTGGGCATTGCTCTGGTGTATCGTCAAATTCGGAAGACGATGGCAGCCACTCAAGGGGCCAACAGGCTGTTCAACGCAATGGAAGGAATGGGTCGTGCTGTGGGATCACAGACTGGAGCGATTGCTGATTTGAATCGCAAGGTAGATTCGATCTTGATGATGTTACAGAAAGAATAAATTGGAATTGTCAGAGCCAGCATATAGAGCAGGAATGTCATTGTTTTGACTGCTCGAAGAAAAAAACAACATCTTAATCTACGATTTGACTCCCTCGAATGGCCTTGAGGAACAGGCTGTTTGAAAACACTCCCCCGAGGACTCCTCAAAGATGGACGCTTTTGACCTTTCCCTTTTCTTCAAAAGCACCTGGGTCGGACTCTTGAACTCTTGAACTCTTGGGGCCGGCCTCGGCCCATAAAGACAATCCAACATCTCACCCAAGTTAATTGGGCATACATGCACGCACATACCCTTCCCCAATCAACGCCTTCACCAATGCTTTATTCCTCCGGGGTTGTGGGGGCTGAGCAGCGCTTAATCAGCAGCTGCTGGCCTCCAAGGTCCTGTTGGATGACTTTGTTGCGAGTTTGTTGTGATTAAATGTACCTTGTTTATGTGTGCCATGCTATGTGAGGTTTTTTTCCTCGGACTCAGTCTGGACCATTCCTGAGGGTCCAGCCTCAGACTGATATTTTTTTTACTTCCACCCTCCCCCCAATGTCACCTTTTTCCCACCTTTTTGAGGAGCGCCTAAGTGAGGCTGATCCGTTGGCGGTCCCGTCTTGTCTCCCTGTAACGTATGTCTGCTCTTAGCGGGATTGTGCCGAAAATGTAATTTCAGTTCTTATGTGTCTTGTACATGTAAGAATGGACAATAAAGCTGATTGATTGATTAACAAACGGAATGGAATTTGAATTTTTTTTACTGAATGAGACACCCAGAATGTACATGAAAATAATGAATGTGGGATTTACAATATTAACTATGAAAGATAAAACACCGAATATTGACAACATATTTTACAATAAACCGAAACGCAACCAAAATGCAACAAACATAGTGAGAAAACCCCCACCTACAATCTGAGATATCTCATAGTGACCATAGTATGTAATTAGATGACCATAGTAACTAATTAGATGACCATATTAACTAGTATAAGATGCAGATTCCAAGCATTGAAAGACTTAGTATAGTTGAAGACTTCCGGTCATTAGAAAACATCACTGCACATCATAATGGCAGCTACACTTTACATCTTAAACATCTAAAACAATTATTTGGGAATGTCTGGCGGGTCAGATTGAAAAGCTCAACGGGCCGCATGCGGCCCCCGGGACTTATTTTGCCCAGGTCTGGACTAAAACCTGCCAGCTTGTCTACATCATTGAACTGACAGTTCTGTGGGAGGATGCCATTGAAGAAGCGTATGAGCGCAAGAAGGTGCAGTACCCCCACCTAGCAGCTGAGGCAGAGGACAGAGGCTGGAGGGTAAGGGTGCGCCCAGTAGAGGTGGGGTGTAGGGACTTTGAAGCCAGCACAACAGCGAAGCTCCTTAGGGAGGTTGGAGTCAGGTGGCAGGCTCACAGACAGGCCATTAAAGAGCTGGCCAACACCGCAGAGAGGACGAGCCATTGGCTGTGATTGAAGAGGAGTGACACCAGCTGGGCTGCTAAGGCTAACACCTAATGGGACACACACACCCAGGGATTTGATCACCCTGGGGTGGGCCCTTCCTCGGCAGAGGGTGTCTTGTGGTAAGCCAGGCTGAAACACCCCGTGACGCTGGGGCACACAACTGAAGATGAGTCCCAATGGTGGAAAAGCCTCCCAGCAGCGTCACCTAGGTATGCGGTCAGGTGCAAGCCTGGCTCAGGGAGGAGGATGCCCAGCGATTGTACCAACTAGTCCTTTCAACAAATTCTAATGTACTAATAATAATATAATAATAATAATAAAGTGTATTTTGCGTATTTTAAGCATACGGCGGCGCATTGATTTCACAGACTACTACTACAATTCATGGCAGACTTTATGAGAGCCAAAAATGACCACTTTAGGTCAAATGATGATCCAGAGCCTTATATTTTTGAGCCTGAATATAACGAGGATGAGCTACAAGCTCTGGTTGCTGATTGTGAAGCAGATCCAACAAACATCACTAAACAAGAAATACAAAATACAAACATAATAAAACAATCACTTACTGTACAATGTCTGCTCTCACTGGGATGCCGATTGAAGGGAGGTTCATATATTCCTGTTTAAAAGACGAATGAATCAGGTAAAATAAAAATAAAAAAGTGTGCGCAAACAAGGGTCCTTTTGTGTCTTTCTCACCATCTCTGTGTATAAGTTGATCACGGTGCACCTAAAATAAGTTTCTTGACGTTAGCGCTTATAATAACAATACTCGGTTAATGTTCAGGTCAAAACATTCAAATGGAGTGTTATTGGCGGATTTTGGATGTTTTTCTTTGAGGGCTTTATAGGCGCAATAGATGACTCCCATTAGCTGAATTGTCAGCCACCTCATACTTGCCATAAATTACACATTTGAATGCATTAGGAAAAGAAAAACATATGTGTCCTTGTACCACATATAGACTGTGAATGATACACACAATTCCAAGAAAGTGCAGTTCCCCTTTGAGACACATCTATTTTTAATGAGGTCTTCATTTTAAAACATAAATGTGGTGATCAACCTGTTGTGTTTTACTTCATAAAACAACTCGTTTGTGATTGTTTAAGAGATGTTTAATATTTACTGAGTCACACCACTCTAACAAGTAAATACACTTTGACAAAAGTGATGAAACATCAAATAACGGCAGTGTTTGTTGCAAATAATGCAACTAATGACTTTAGCCAGCCTTTCTTACATCTTTATTGTGAGGGTGATCTAGTACACAACTTTAAACTAGAGCTTTTATTTCAATAAGCTCTGCCATGTGTTTTTGTTACAGTAATTACATTATATTCTAGGAAGTTTGGGTTTTACATTTTTGCTCATTTTGAGCTGTGAAAGTTTGAGAAGCCACCATTACCTTCTTGCTCGGCGTCCTCGGAAACACAATTGACAGCAAAATCACTATAAGTTAAGGCAACTGTCAGCTTAAGGTAGTAAATAGTTGAAGTCCGCAAGAATAAGGAATTTGTGATTGGTAATGTAAATATGATGAAATTCAACATTGATATATCTACGGTTGCTCACTTCTATTATTAAGTACATTTAGAAGGGAACTGTACTTTTTGGGGATTTTACCCATCATTCATAATCCTTATGTGAAACAAGAACACACATTTCTCTTTTCTGCGCGTTCTAAATAGCAAAACAAAAACTGCTTGCAACAGATGGCTAACAATGCAGGTAATTGGGATTGACCTATTTTTCCAATAAAACTCTCTGAAAAATATAAAAAAAACACCAACAAGGTTTTATAAACATGCTGTAAATAGTGGTAACAGGCACGTTAATGATAACTTGTAATATTTGCATTATTTTAGTCATTTTATAGGGGAACTGCACTTTTTTTTTAGCACTTTTGCCTATCGTTTACAATCATTATGAAAGACATGAAGATGGATGTCAAATTTTTTTTTTTTGCATTCAAAATGTTAAATAAATGCAATCAAAAGTCTGCTGACAAGGGAGCCTATGAGAGCCGTGCATTTCCGCCTACATCCAAACACCTTCATTGAGGTTTTATATACATGATGTAAGTATATATGTAATGTAGTAACGGGAACATTTATCATAACATTTAATATTTACGTATTTTGTTCATTTTAGGCATACGTGGTGCATTAATTTCAAAAACACATCACGTTTGCTTTTTTTTTTCTTCGTCACTGATTATTACTCACTGCAGAGTTTATGAGCGCCAAAAAACATAATAAAACATCTCTTAGTGTACAAGGTCTGCTGTCATTAGGATGCCGACTGCTGGGATGTTCATATATTTCAATTTAAATGAAGAATGTCTCATAATACTCACGAAGAAACGGGGTGGGTGCCGGGGGAAACAATTGTATTTTCGTGTCGTACTGGCCATTTTGGGTCCTAAATGGCTGTCAAAGTGTACCAATCTGTCAGATTACTTACTCAGACTTCTTCTGTCCAGGTGAGATGCATGATTTATGATCTACAATATACTTAGAGGGAGCAGGGAAGCAAGAAAGCAGCAGACCACTCGATGATGTAAACATAGGCACTAGGGTTGTACGGTATACCGGTACTAGTATAGTATCGCGGTACTAATGAATCAAAAATGGTACTATACTCTGTTTAAAAAGTACCGGTTCCCCAATTTTTTTTTCTTTTTTTTTTTTTTAACTGGCATGACGGCGCGTCGTCATGTCATTTAATTGCTGGTTTTACGAGCATAGGAGCATGTTTTGCAGCGCACAATCACACAGTACTTATAAGCAGACACGGTGTGTAGACAGAAAAGGGAGAAAGGACGCATTTTGGCCTAAAAACTAAAGATAAAGGTGAGGTCATAACACTGAAACGCCCTCAGGAAGCCGTGCTTTAAACAAAGGCTAGGTAGCCAGCAGCTAACATCCATCCGCAGTCTCCAGTGTTTTAGCTACTTTTAAATCACTAATCCTCGCCTCCATGGCGACAAATAAAGTAAGTTTCTTACAAGTATCATCCCTGCAGGACGAGGAATAGCTAAACATGCTTCACTATGCACCGTAGCTCACCGGCGTCACCACTAATGATGCCGTTCCTGAATGTAAACAAATGCCAAATAAATACAAATACACCTGACATCCACTGTAATGATATCAAGTACAAGAGCGTATCTAGTCGATACTACTATGATTACATCAATATTTTTTATTGACAAAATATTTTTTCCTTTTTTTGTAATTCATATTATGTTTATAAACTCAGGAAATATGTCCCTTGACACATGAGGACTTTGAATATGACCAATGTATGATCCTGTAACTACTTGGTATCGGATCGATACCTAAATTTGTGGTATCATCCAAAACCACTGTAAATTATCCAAACAACAGAAGAATAAGTGATTATTACGTTTTAACAGAAGTGTCGATAGAACATGTTGAAAAGGAAAACAATAGATATTAACAGTAAATGAACAAGTGGATTGATAATCGATTTTTACAGCTTGTCCATCATAATTTTGACAAAATAATAGAATGAAAAATGACACAATATGCTATTGCATATGTCAGCAGACAAATTAGGAGCCTTTGTTTGCTTACTTACTACTAAAAGACAAGTTGTCTAGTATGTTAACTATTCTATTTTTGCAATAAGAAACATATGTTTAATGTGCAGTAAAAACTTTTGTTAAAATAAAGCCAATAATGCCATTTTTTGTGGTCCCCTTTATTTAGAAAAGTATCGAAATGCATTTTGGTTATTTATTAGATTTTATGGGCGAAATAGTTTAGCTCCTATTATCTCTGCTGTAAGCAGACTTTTATTTTTGTTTATTTCATATTTAGAATGCATGAAAAAAAAATCCATCCGTCGTCATGTCTTTCATAATGATTGTGAACGATAGGCAAAATTCTAAAAAATAGTCACCATACCTTCTTTCCTGGGTGCATTGATGTCACAAAGTGCACAGCAATGATCACTACTTCCGTCAACAACAGCTAATCATGGTAGACTTAGTGAGAGCCAAGCACACTAACCAACTGGCACAACTAATCAACGGAGCCCCAAAGAGGACATTGCCAACTAGTGGCACCTTGGAATAAACGACCGGTAAAAGAAATAAACAGAAGAAAACAAAGATACAGAAAGTGGTTACATTATTCATCAATATGAAATTGTCATTATATTAGAACCAGCTCTCTGCACCTTCCAGTTTTTTTTACACAGGTTTTTATTGGATCGTAATGTACTGTGGAGGGGTTTTAGTGTATATAATTGTATACACACATCCTTCGTAGGCACACCGGAGAAATATTGTGAGGAATCGAATACATTTTTTAATCCAACTTTTTTTATTGGCATTTTCAAATACAGAAAA
Organism: Entelurus aequoreus; assembly: GCF_033978785.1. Lineage (NCBI taxonomy): Eukaryota > Metazoa > Chordata > Actinopteri > Syngnathiformes > Syngnathidae > Entelurus > Entelurus aequoreus. The sequence goes on from NC_084731.1 coordinate 34,322,078, forward strand.
AAGTGCAAGTCGAAACAGTACAATTTTAAAGTCAGAAAATTCTTCACACCCTTTCCCTTAAAACCCAAATCCCCAACCACCCTCCCACCCCACTCAGGTCACACCAACAATTGACATATGACACAATCATATAACAAGTAAGACCACAAAGACAGACATCCTCACATACACACACACATACGAGGCCAGAGACAGACAAACAGGCTGAAAGGAGAGAAAGGGAAAAAATAAAATTAAAATAAAATAAAATAAAATTAAAATAAAATAATAATAATAAATAAAAGGGAGATTATTCCTCATCTGCGTCTGGGGATAAATCAAGAGAGTTGACATACAGCAAGAAAGGACTCCATGAGCTTTCAATCGCTTGAGCCGAGCCTTTTAGCGAAAACCTAAGTTTTTCTAGTTTTAGATTGTAGAGAACCTCTCTAATCCAACGGCCGTGTGATGGGGGGCGAGCCAGCTTCCAATTAAACAAAATCAATCGCCTGGCCAGCAAGGTCGTAAAAGCAACAGCGCGTTTTAATGATACCGGGCACATGTTATCGGGGCATACGCTGATAATGGGTTGGGGGGAAAGTTTTGACCGTATGCTTTCCCGATCGTGTCAAAAATATCCTCCCAAAAGGAACATAGTTTAGAGCAGGACCAGAACATATGGACATGATCGGCCGGAGATTGTTTGCATCTATTGCAGGTATTGCTAAGAGTGGGGTAGATTTTGGATAGTTTTGAGTTAGTGTAATGAATTTTATGGATTACTTTGCATTGGATGAGACTATGGCGGGCACATATTGAGGAGGAGTGAACCAGTTTCAGGGCAGAGTCCCAGTGTTGGTCGGATATGTTGGTATTAAGATCGCTCTCCCACGAGGCTCTTATCACTGATAGAGAGTTTGGAGCAACTGAACTTAAAGAGGCATATAACACAGAGATACATTTTTTATGATTAGGGCTCAAAGATAACAATGTATCTGAATCGAATACATTTTTTAATCAAATACAATTCTTTGGTAATAAAAAAAACAGTCTGAATTAGTGGGGGACACAATAATTAATCAAATCATTGATTCTGTAGGTTTTGTTTGCCTAGCATGAATCAGTGGTAGCTATTTTTTTTTTTTTTAGCATGGTTGCTTTTCAGCCACAGAAAATGTTTTCTTTGTTTCTCTGATGCTGCGCTGTCAGGCTGCCATTGTTGATGAACTTGCTGGCATGAAAAGCTACAACAACTAGATTTGTGTCGTTGTAGACCAGGGGTCCCCAAACTACGGCCTGTGGGCCAGATCCATCCCACAGGACCTACCAAGTTAGAAATAAACAAATAAAGTAAAACAATTATATAATCATTCCATCATAATCATGCTGTTGATGCAGATGCCCATATATGCTGTACAGATTTACTTTACAAAAGAGAAGTGTGGGATTATATCTACTGTTTGGCGCAACCGGAAAGAAAGAAAGAAAAATTAAAAAAAAGACAGACGGGGAAATTGTGTGGAAAATGGGTGGACAAGACAAAAAAAAACAAACAAACAAACAAACAAACAAAATATATATATATATATTTATATATATGTAGATAAAAATAGATAGATAAATGGATAAATAGCCCAGCCCCCGGACAAATTCTTTTAACCCATTGTGGCCCCCGGGTCACAAAGTTTGGGGACCCCTGTTGTAGACCGTCACAATGTATCCCACCAAACATCAGCATAGCAGTGCTATTTTTCTACTGAAATAATGCTATTTATTGGTAACCACTTTGCTCTTATGTCCCGTCTCTCACAACAAAGGTGTTCCTAAAGAGCGACCGCGTGGCTAAAATGGTCCAGAGCGGAGGCTTCTCGGCGAGCGACTTCAGGGATGTGTTCAAGAGGCACATCGAGAAGCGCGTGCGCAGCCTCCCGGAGATCGACGGCCTAAGCAAGGAGACGGTGCTCAGCTCCTGGATGGCCAAGTTCGACACCATCTACCGCGGCGACGAGGATCCACGCAAGGCCCAGCAGCGCATGACAGCCAGCGCTGCCTCTGAGCTCATTCTGAGCAAGGACCAGCTGTACGAGATGTTCCAGAATATCCTCGGCATTAAAAAGTTTGAGCACCAGCTGCTTTACCAAGCTTGTCAGGTACGCAAGATTTCAGTACAAAAACATCCTTTATGCTCATCAAACACACCGAAGGTGTTGGGCGACCCCATTTTAATACGACTGCCAACTAGGGCTGCAACTAATGACTAGTCAGCAATTATTTTAGCGATTAGTCGACTAATCAGATTATGAATTGTACAAATAATCACTGGCTCTAATTTAACCATCTGCTTTTAAAATCCGCTTGAGATATTTTAGGCATGTGCGAACTAACAAAGATGACGACTTCATTCAGAAATATTTATTTATACTGTAGTTGTGATGCTCAATAGGCTGTTACATAAAACAAAATAACTACTAAACTTTTGTCCATTTAAAAGCAAAAACAGGCCCACTGCTGACAAAAACTAATATTTTTTTTTATGAAAACAAAGGACAATAAATAAATAAAAACACACCACAAAAACTTCACAACTTCCTTAAAAATAAACAAGCAAATTGTGATAATGTGTTTAAAAAGTAGCACGCAGGTATATTATGGCTTATTGATCAACTCCTGGTATTGCATATTTATTATGTTATAATATCAGCCGTGGTACCTTGTGTGTATGTGCGAGTGTGTACGTGTGTGTCTCTGCGTGTGATTGACATTTGTTATTGTGCCAATGCTCCTTCACACCTGACGTTCCTGACAAATAAAAAAAGCACTTGAATTAATATAGACAAAGTGTAACTGGCGTACTTTGGCTAAAATGATAGTTAAATCTATTTTTCACACAACTTTGTCTCACACTTGTTAGCTAACTACAGTACAAGTTAAAAAGCCAACTATCTTACCGAGTTGAGATTGCATATTGCAGATGTGTGACATCTTGCATCTGCTTTAAATGCTCCAGTATCACAGATGTACTGCCATGAAAAACAAGGTCCACTTTGCAAAATGAACTAGGCATGTTTTTAACAAGATTAGGGTAAAATGTTTCCACATTTGACATGTTTTCACCTGCGATGTTGTTGCTCTGACAAGTGATGACCTAACACGACTCTTACTAAATTGTATTGTGGATATTTGTATACAGTGTCGATGAATCTTTGCACCCCTACTGCCAACACATGACAGCTTCCACCTTCATTTTGACTTCCAGGCCACAATATGTTATACACTCTATGTGACTTTCTAATTCTTTCACTTGAATGCTTGCTTTATAATGGGCAAAATGTCACATAGCTCAGTTGTATTCCCCCAATGTTTCCTATTTGGAAACACATTTAATAAGTTATTATTTTTGTGACAGCCTAATGAGCAGCACATTTACAGTATGAATAAATATTTCTGAATGAAATTAGTCAATCTTAATTCTTATTAAGCACATTTAGGGCCTGATTTACTAAATATTTGCATGTATTAAAAACATGTGCTCACTTGATAGTACACGCAAAGCAGTTCTACTAAACGTGTGCAAAGTAAATTGTGTCTTTTAAGTGAATAGAATAATAATTTTCCATCCATCCATCCATCTTCTTCCGCTTATCCGAGGTCGGGTCACGGGGGCAGCAGCCTAAGCAGGGAAGGCCAGACTTTCCTCTATCCAGCCACTTCGTCCAGCTCTTCCCGGGGGATCCCGAGGTGTTCCCAGGCCAGCCGGGAGACATAGTCTACCCAACGTGTCCTGGGTCTTCCCCGTGGCCTCCTACCGGTCGGACGTGCCCTAAACACCTCCCTAGGGAGGCGTTCGGGTGGCATCCTGACCAGATGCCCGAACCACCTCATCTGGCTCCTCTCGATGTGGAGGAGCAGCGGATTTACTTTGAGCTCCTCCCGGATGGCAGAGCTTCTCACCCTATCTCTAAGGGAGAGCCCCGCCACCCGGCGGAGGAAACTCATTTCGGCCGCTTGTACCCGTGATCTTGTCCTTTTGGTCATAACCTAAAGCTCATGACCATAGGTGAGGATGGGAACGTAGATCGACCGGTAAATTGAGAGCTTTGCCTTCCGGCTCAGCTCCTTCTTCACCACAACGGATCGATACAGCGTCCGTATTACTGAAGACGCCGCACCGATCCGCCTTTCGATCTCACGATCCACTCTTCCTTCACTCGTGAACAAGACTCTGAGGTACTTGAACTCCTCCACTTGGGGCAAGGTCTCCTCCCCAACCCGGAGATGGCACTCCACCCTTTTCTGAGCGAGAACCATGGACTCGGACTTGGAGGTGCTGATTCTCATCCCAGTCGCTTCACACTCAGCTGCGAACCGATCCAGTGAAAGCTGAAGATCCTGGCCAGATGAAGCCATCAGGACCACATCATCTGCAAAAAGCAGAGACCTAATCCTGCAGCCACCAAACCAGATCCCCTCAACACCTTGACTGCGCCTAGAAATTCTGTCCATAAAAGTTATGAACAGAATCTGTGACAAAGGGCAGCCTTTGCAGAGTCCAACCCTCACTGGAAACATGTCCGACTTACTGCCGGCAATGCGGACCAAACTCTGACACTGATCTTACAGGGAGCGGACCGCCACAATCAGACAGTCAGATAACCCATAATCTCTGAGCACTCCCCACAGGACTTCCCGTGGGACACGGTTGAATGCCTTCTCCAAGCCCACAAAGCACATGTAGACTGGTTGGGCAAACTCCCATGCCCCCTACAGGACCCTGCCGAGAGTATAGAGCTGGTCCACAGTTCCACGACCAGGACGAAAACCACACTGTTCTTCCTGAATCCGAGGTTCGACTATCCGGCATAGCCTCCTCTCCAATACACCTGAATAGACCTTACCGGGAAGGCTGAGGAGTGTGATCCCACGATAGTTGGAACACACTCTCCGGTTCCCCTTCTTAAAGAGAGGAACCACCACCCCGGTCTGCCACTCCAGCAGTACCGCCCCCGATGTCCACGCGATGCTTCAGAGTCTTGTCAACCAAGAGAGCCCCACAGCATCCAGAGCCTTAAGGAACTCCGGGCGGATCTCATCCACCCCCGGGGCCTTGCCACCGAGGAGCTTTTTAACTACCTCAGCAACCTCAGCCCCAGAAATAGGAGAGCCCACCACAGATTCCCCAGGGACTGCTCCCTCATAGGAAGACGTGTTGGTGGGATTGAGGAGGTCTTCGAAGTATTCCCTCCACCGATCTACAACATCCGCAGTCGAGGTCAGCAAAACACCATCCTCACCATACACGGTGTTGACAGTGCACTGCTTCCCCTTATTGAGGCGGCGGATGGTGGTCCAGAATCGCTTCGAAGCTGTCCGGAATTCGGTTTCCATGGCTTCCCCAAACTCCTCCCATGTCCGAGTTTTTGCCTCCGCGACCGCTGAAGCTGCACACCGCTTGGCCTGTCGGTACCTGTCCGCTGCCTTCGGAGTCCGATGAGCCAAAAGAACTCGATAGGACTCTTTCTTCAGCTTGACGGCATCCTTCACCGCCGGTGTCCACCAACGGATTCTAGGATTACCGCCACGACCTTGCGGTAGTTGGTGTCTCTGTATTTGCAGAATATATGCTGATCATCAAAACGGCCACAATAACTGGAGGAAAATATATATATATATCATACAGTACGTGAATTATCAATACTCATCCCCTTTTTGGGAGCAATATTTTGCGTTTTATTCAGCACTTTCTAAAAGGATGCGCAAACTGACAGTTCCTCACACAACTGGGAAAGAAGAGTACTCGTGCTGCAAAGACAAACGAAGGACAGATAATCCTCCATCCTACATGTGTTTAAACAAGTTCGGACGGTCAGAAATAAAAAATATGTGTACATGTTCTTTTCAGCAACACCCTTTTATATTTTATACTGCATGCTGGGTGAATTAGGTGGCTAATTCCAACAAATTCAATTGATGCATTTGATTGTCATTTAATATTTTTTATAATGGTCTTTTTTCACATAAAATATATATTACTAACATATATGCCAAATGATAAAAAATGTTTGAAGTATGCATTTTTTGTGTCTTGAGCACATAAGTGCAGCCAGTCTCTCTCCCTTGAAGTCAATGTAGATGCACTGTAGATCATAAGCAACACGCCCACTAATAGTACATGCAATTTTATTGTTTACTCATGCTGTTGAGGGCGTCGTATTATCTTAGGAAATCGGGCCCAATGTGTCGCCGACTACATGCTCCCCAACACGCTCATCGGAGAAGACGTCGTAGTAAACATCCCACAAATTGCAAAAGGCCAAAATGCTTGCTCTCTTCCTTTTTTAATCTTCTACGGGCAGTAGTCATTCACATCGACGTCCCTTGTGTGGGCTCTGTGCCGAGGATGTCGTTGTGGCTTGTGCAGCCCTTTGAGACTTTTGTGATTTAGGGCTATATAAATAAACATTGATTGATTGATTGATTGAGTAGTCGGTTGAGAAAATGTTGACAAAATCCTTGAAATTGCCAAAAATGTGCCAGTGCTGGAGGCTGACTAGAATTGGAGCCATGTTGACTTCAGTCAACACTGCAGCACGTGTGACGTCATGACATCATGTCTGCATGTGGGCCAGTTTGCGTTAAACATGAGGCATCACATTTTTTTGGAATGTCAATGAAATCATAAAAAGATCAGATTTGCCCAAAAAAAATCTGGATTGGACATTTTACTCTGCAGTGTGAACGTAGCCTAAGTTGTGTAAAAATTTACCTTAACTATCATTTTAGCCAAAGTCCGCCAGCTCAACTTTATATAAATAATTTCAAGTACTTTTTAAAGCAGCGTCAAAGAAGAAAGGCACAATAACAAATGTCAATCGCACACACACACACACACACACACACACACACACACACACACACACACACACACACACACACACACACACACACACACACACACACACACACACACACACACACACACACACACACACACACACACACACACACACACACACACACACACACACACACACACACACACACACACACACACACACACACACACACACACACACACACACTCAACATTAGACACCAATGCACCGGTATCATAAAATGTAGTTTATAGTTTATTGGATAGCTAAAATGTTAAGATTTTATCAATGACACAATTCTATACATTGAGTCTATTCAATTGCTAAAAATGCCAGGAGTTAATCAATAATCAATAATATACCTATATGCAGCTTTTTAAACACACCACCACAAAATTCTTGTTTTGTTTTTGATCAAGTTAAATAGTTTTTGTGTTTTATCATTTGTTATTATTGCTATATTAAATGTTCTTGTTTTACATAAAAATTATACTTTGAGGTTTTTTTTAGCACTTTGCCTGTCCTTGTTATTTTTGTAACAGGCAAATTTACAGTTACAGTATAATTACATACCGTATTTTTCGGAGTATAAGTCGCACCGGCCGAAAATGCATAATAACGAAGGAAAAAAACATATATAAGTCGCATTTTTGGGGTAAATTTATTTGATAAAACCCAACACCGAGAATAGACATTTGAAAGACAATTTAAAATAAATATGAATAAGTGTACGTTATATGACGCATAAATAACCAACTGAGAACGTGCCTGGTATGTTAATGTAACATATTATGGTAAGAGTAATTCAAATAACTATAACATATAGAACATGCTATACGTTTACCAAACAATCTGTCACTCCTAATCGCTAAATCCCATGAAATCTTATACGTCTAGTCTCTTACGTGAATGAGCTAAATAACATTATTTGATATTTTACGGTAATGTGTTAATAATTTGACACATAAGTTGCTCCTGAGTATAAGTCGCACCCCCGGCCAAACTATGAAAAAAACTGCGACTTACAGTCCGAAAAATACGGTATTTATAAATGAAATAGTCATATTTGTTGTCAGTATAGCACCTGCCTAAAATATCTCAAGCTGAATTTAAAAGACGATGGCTACATTACAGCCACTAAATTTGCGTATGCTTTTTAATCCGATCAGTCGACTAATCGTTAAGATAGAATGAAAATAGGGACTCCAAAAAAAATGATCTTTAGGGAAAGTATAGAAGGAGCCCTTGAGTAAGTAAAAACACCACTTAGTGCTGCTTGAACTTTCTCAGATTACAGACTGCGACATAGAATTGTCCTCTCCTGCCGTCTTTCCTGCTCTGAATGTCAAAAGCAGCACTTATTTATTCCCTCTTCATTCTTTTCACTGCGCCATATGAATTAAGGATACCTTTGGTGCTCTGACATGTGTTTACTTCAAGGATAAACCCTGATCTTAAAAGTTAGTGATTGCACCCATGAGGTGACATTGTCTAAAAGTGTTGTTTGGCGGCGTTAAAAATGGGCTCAACGGGCTTCATTAGCTCCATGTTTGTAATGTGAGACATTTCCATGGCCTCCTTGGTGAAGCCTTTGAAGATGCTTAACCTACTTTGGATGATCCACACGCATGTGGGATGAGGTCACAACTTTGCATCCATAGCCTCCGGTGAGTAACACCACTGCAGGGCCAGTGAGCAGCACACAGAATTTACCACACCTCCATGTTGGCTGTCAATAAATAAAACATTTGCATAAAACAATTGGTTTCCAGATGCTTACCGCAGCTGTTTTAGGCGCCACTTCTTATTCCATTTTGCAGCCGTAATGAATATATTAGACGTGTCTAATGGTGACTTTCAGCATCTCCTCAGTAAGCAAAGCCACTATCAATTGAGCTCAATGATCAAATCCTCATGAGGAGGCAAATCCGCCTCACGGCTGCTGGAATTTAATGACACATTTTGGTGGCTTGTATGCGATTCACAGGCTATGTTTTTTACCCCATTGGGATTTCAATTTTTTTGCAAATGTAATGAATATTTCTGCAGAATGCAGGGAGTGACTAATGGACTGATTACTGACCACCACCACAATCATGTGTTCCATCTGTAACTGACAGCACAACAATAGACAACCAACACATACACAATCACGCACGCACAAACACACTATACACACGCGCACACATACACTTTTTATAAGGTACACTTGCACAATGCAAAGATCACATCCATCCATTTTCTACCGCTTGTCCCTATCCAATATTTTTTATTCATTTATTTATAACATTGTCCCTATTGACTAAACAAAGGCTGCCCAAAATACGGCATTTGGCCCGCGAGACGTCAATAAGGAACCTGGCCAAAAGACAATTCAATTCAGTTTGAAAGTCAATTTATACTCTGCTTAGTCACCATCCTGTGGGCAACATGAGTAATTCAGGTCTATTACCACTTATGCTTTGAAAGAAACTAAGTGCAGGATAATTTATATGACCCAATGCAATCAACTTTCTCTAGTCATGATGCAAAAGAAAAATCGAACCAACACAAAATGCCAACAGACATCCTCCATACAACACAATACAACAACATTTGTGGATATTATAAAAAAAAAAAACGTCAATGCCCCATAAAAAAAATCAGAATTCAATCCATTACAAAGCATGATGAGAAAAACACTTTCTCCACACATTTTAGCTGCTTGATATTTCTGAATGATTACAAAACTTTAAGAAGGTTGTCACAGAGCTAACCAAGGTAGGAGTCCAATTTTCACACCAATTATATAGCCATTATATTAATATAATATCTACACACACACACACACACACACACACACACACACACACACACACACACACACACACACACACACACACACACACACACACACACACACACACACACACACACACACACACACACACACACACACACACTCACACACACACATACACACACACACACACACACACACACACACACACACACACACACACACACACACACACACACACACACACACACACACACACACACACACACCTGCCACCCAGGTCATACCGCTGCCATTAATTTGAAACCGGAAAAAAAGAAATAAAACTGTAAACAAGAGAAGTGAATATAAAACAAAAAAGACAAAAAGCATAAAAAAGAGAAGCGAATGTGAAAAGTTGAAAACAAAAACCTGTGAAAAAAATGTACGACAATATAAATATTGGCATCAAAACATTTCATGATACAAAAAAATATACACCAAAAATAATGTATTTTTTCAATGTTTGAATTTATTTGTTGGCAAAACTTGTTTCGTAGCCAATACAATGTTTGCTACAATGTCATTTTTTTCCCGATACCCGATCTTACTTGCCGTGTTTTGGTTCCATATTGGCCGCCCCTCTGTTTGTGAACTCCAGCAAAACATAAAAGTCACAGTTAATGTTTGTCAGTTTTAGTTACCTCACTGTTATTATTATTATTGTTCTCACTAACCCCTGGTGTCTGTGATGTCCTGCATGTGAACATGCACGCTTTGTGCACGCAGTGCGCATTCCTACAGGTCGATCAAGACCGGCTACATCCTGCAGCGACTTCCTGCTCTTGTTGTTCGACATCCCTCGCATTTAAGTTTCACTAATGAAAACCATTAATTGAATTTGAATTTACCATGAATTGATTTACGTGGACCCCGACTTAAACAAGTTGAAAAACTTATTTGGGTGTTACCATTTAGTGGTCAATTGTACGGAATATGCACTGTACTGTGCAATCTACTAATAAAAGTTTTAGTCAATCAATCAAAAAAAAGTCATTTTGTCAGAAGTTAACTTGAGATTGTCACAGTGAAGATAGAGTAGGGACAAGATTAGCGCCCTATTGTTGTTAGCGTTCTAATCTTTAACCGGGAAAAATAACTCAGCTTGGTAAATATTTTCATAATATCGCCACATTATTAAGAAAAAATAGAACAAATACCACACTGTAATACAGTATGTATAATATGCAGATACAACTTCATCTAACACTTAATTTAGGCCAAAAACATGTTAAAGTTAAAGTTAAAGTTCCAATGATTGTCACGCACACATTGGGTGTGGTAAAATTTGTCTTTCTGCATTTGACCCATCCCCATGTTCACCCCCTTGGGAGGTGAAGGGAGTAGTGAGCAGCAGCGTGGGCCGCGCTCAGGAATCATTTGGTGATTTAACCCCCAATTCCAACCCTTGATGCTGAGTGCCAAGCAGGGCGGTAATGGGTCCCATTTTTTGTAGTCTTTGGTATGACTCGGCCGGGGTTAGAACTCACAACCTACCGATCTCAGGGCGGACACTCTAACCACTAGGCCACTGAGCTGGTTGTAAATATGCTTAAAAGAAAAATATATTTATTTTTATTTATTTATTTTTGACAGCAGACACACACACACACACACACACACACACACACACACACACACACACACACACACACACACACACACACACACACACACACACACACACACACACACACACACACACACACACACACACACACACACACGCCAAATCAGGTCTATACATAGAACAGATGCCCTAGGGTAAACTGGGTATAGCACATGGCACACTGACAAAGCTTAACCTATTGTTACTATAACAATCTACAAGGTTAATGTAGGTTGCTTCTCTTTCTTCCCCTCCATTTTTCTGCATTCTTTCGTATCAGAAGTTATCATTACGTATATGTATTGTTGCATTTGAACAATTGTATTGTTGATAATAAAGGTAAAGTACTGGTATTGTTTATTATCAATAGCACTATTTCTATTGGTATTCATATTGCTCCATTTTTAGTGTAATAATGCTCATTGTCATTTCTGTATTTTTATTGTTATTTTCGCTAACTGCTTATTTGCTATTACTTTTACCATCATATTTGTACATGTCGTATTTGCTGATGTTGCTCTGTTGTTGTTGTTGTTGTGTTTGCTGTTGTTGTTTTTGTCTCTCTGTCTAATCCCCCTCTTGTCCCCACAATTCCCCCCTCTGTCTTCCTTTTTCTCTCTCTCTATCCCCTCCTGCTCCGGACCGGCTGCACCAAATGATAATATAAATACATTTAATAAAGTCAAAATACAAGTAAGGCAACAAGAGAAGTATCCTACACTTCTCTTTTGTAAAGTAAATCTGAACAGCCGATATGGGCATCTACATCTGCTATATGATTTGCCCGAGAAGCTGGGCAGGACATTATAAAAAAATAAATAAAAAAAAGAACAGATGCTTCCACTCCTCCTGTTTCCAATCACCTCTTAGTTTGCCATCTAATCCATTGTTGTGCACATCAAAACACTTGTGGCCTCGCTGTCCGTTGCTAACGTCCGTCATTGTTCTGGGAGGCTGACATCAGTCCGGCTGTTGATCTCCTGCCTCTGTTTGCCTCGACTGGGCGCCTTTATGACCCAGCATGCTCCCAGCTTAGCTATCAGGCCAGGAACGCACCTTTTAGCCACTCTCATTAGCAGTGAGATTGCCTGTCCGACTATGTTACGCCTGTAGGCGCGCTGACAACGATGCCCTTTTAGTAGTTGTGGCTGTGCAAAGATTGGGGTGCTGAGGGATAAGCAGCGAGTGCCTACCCACCATCTCGACTTCCTGCGTCACTTCCACCTGCTGCCATGCAGACTTCTTATGCTGTTTTTTGCAGAGCCGTGCTGCCACAATACAATAACTCCTCATTTATTACTACATCCGCCAAGTGCAGTGTTTTGAATGTACATATCTGAGTGTGCCTATTTTAACTCTTCTACCTCTGACATCTACCTATTGGTTTGTTCTGGTAGCGGTGAAGAGGAAGAGCAGACCCATAGCTGAGTCTGGGCACTTATTTTGACTCGCCGGCCATATTGAGAAAAAAAAATGGGGGCCAGTGTGTGTGTATATATATATATATATATATATATATATATATATATATATATATATATATATATATATATATATATATATATATATATATATATATATATATATATATATATATATACATACAGTATATATGGCTCATAAAACATGTTTGTGATATGTTTTATAATTTCAAGAAATTGCATTCTTGCCCAGGCATAACCTCCTGGTGTTGGAGTATAAATATTTATTAAATAAATACATTGATTAAATAGATTTAATCAATCTAAGTCTATGAGCATGAACTGATGAAGCCTACTTGGATGAGAAGCGATGTCTCCTAAGACAAACCAAACAGTCCAGTTGCGATCGACTGAATGCCATGAGAATATGTGTGTGTGTGTGTGTGTGTGTGTGTGTGTGTGCGTGTGTGTGTGTGTGTGTGTGTGTGTGTGTGTGTGTGTGTAAAAATCTATGTGTGCTTTGATCCATTTGTTCAGGCACATTAATACAAAAACACGTGTCAAAATACTAAATGACAGACCACCTTAAAACAACAGAATGGAACTTTAGAGTTGTTTTTTTTTACTGAATGAGACATGAACAATAAAATAAAGAGTATTGAATTTAAAATATTACCTGATGATAAAACAGTGACTATTAACCCTTGGATGCACAACCTACCAATACCTACACGCTTCCACAAGTTGGGTCAAAAATGACCTCATTTAAAATCAATGCGTTTTGCAATTAACTGGGTTGTAATTCTTCAAAATCTTTAAAACGAAGAGTTGTAATACGTTTGTGTTTGAGATATTCCTCATAAAACATGTTTGTGACATGAGGCCATTTGCATTTTTTTTAAAATAATTTTTTCATTATTTTAAGAAATTGCAGTTTTTGTATCACGACTCCTCCACTCTTTCACAAGTCAGATCATAAATGACCCCAATCAATTCCTATGGAATCTTCTATGAACCTTTAATTCTTAGCACCTCTGACTGTTCCATTTACACATCTGATGTCATCTCTCACATCTGATGCACCTATGACTGTCAATACTGTCCCACTTACATGTCTGATAACAGCAGTTTCCCCACCAGGAAGGGGCAATATCTGATCCACTAAAGACATATCTGATCCACTAAAGACTGTAGGACAACATAAAACTAATGAGGTAATTCCAAGTACTGTAAAATCTGGAACTTTTTACATTCCTTTGGCTAATTCTATAGATGTAAAAAAAGCATGGCAGGTTCATTATACATGATGCATTTATTTAACCTATATGTTTTGTGTTATATTTTTCAATATTTGTGTGAGTCAACTATGTAGTAAACTCTGAACATTGAAAGCTAACATGGTACATGTATTTTATCTGCTACTTCTCCTGCCAACATAACCACCAAACAACTAGTCACATGATTTTCTTGCCAACATGGCCACCAAACACAACTAATCATGTGACTCTCCTGCCAACATGGCCACCAAACACAACTAGTCATGTGACTCTCCTGCCAACATGGCCACCAAACAACTAGTCACGTGATTCTCTTGCCAACATGGCCACCAAACACAACTAATAATGTGACTCTCCTGCCAACATGGCCACCAAACACAACTAGTCATGTGACTCTTCTGCCAACATGGCCACCAAACACAACTAGTCAGGTGACTCTCTTGCCAACATGGCCACCAAACACAACTAGTCAGGTGACACTCCTGCCAACATGGCCACCAAACACAACTAGTCAGGTGACTCTCCTGCCAACATGGCCACCAAACACAACTAATCATGTGACTCTCCTGCCAACATGGCCACCAAACACAACTAATCATGTGACTCTCCTGCCAACATGGCCACCAAACACAACTAGTCATGTGACTCTCCTGCCAACATGGCCACCAAATACAATTAGTCATGTGACTCTCCTGCCAACATGGCCACCAAACACAATTACTCAGGTGACTCTCTTGCCAACATGGCCACCAAACACAACTAGTCAGGTGACTCTCCTGCCAACATGGCCACCAAACACAACTAGTCAGGTGACTCTCTTGCCAACATGGCCACCAAACACAACTAGTCAGGTGAATCTCCTGCCAACATGGCCACCAAACACAACTAGTCATGTGACTCTCTTGCCAACATGGCCACCAAACACAACTAGTCAGGTGAATCTCCTGCCAACATGGCCACCAAACACAACTAGTCAGGTGACTCTCTTGCCAACATGGCCACCAAACACAACTAGTCAGGTGAATCTCCTGCCAACATGGCCACCAAACACAACTAGTCAGGTGACTCTCTTGCCAACATGGCCACCAAACACAACTAGTCAGGTGAATCTCCTGCCAACATGGCCACCAAACACAACTAGTCAGGTGACTCTCTTGCCAACATGGCCACCAAACACAACTAGTCAGGTGAATCTCCTGCCAACATGGCCACCAAACACAACTAGTCAGGTGACTCTCCTGCCAACATGGCCACCAAACACAACTAGTCAGGTGACTCTCCTGCCAACATGGCCACCAAACACAACTAGTCAGGTGACTCTCTTGCCAACATGGCCACCAAACACGACCAGTCATGAGACTCTCCTGCCAACATGGCCACCAAACACAACTAGTCAGGTGACTCTCCTGCCAACATGGCCACCAAACACAACTAGTCATGTGACTCCTGCCAACATGGCCACCAAATACAATTAGTCAGGTGACTCTCCTGCCAACATGGCCACCAAACACAACTAGTCAGGTGAATCTCCTGCCAACATGGCCACCAAACACAACTAGTCAGGTGACTCTCCTGCCAACATGGCCACCAAACAAAACTAATGATGTGAGTCTCCTGCCAACATGGCCACCAAACACAACTAATCATGTGAGTCTCCTGCCAACATGGCCACCAAACACAACTAATCATGTGACTCTCCTGCCAACATGGCCACCAAACACAACTAGTCAGGTGACTCTCTTGCCAACATGGCCACCAAACACAACTAGTCATGTGACTCTCCTGCCAACATGGCCACCAAACACAACTAGTCAGGTGACTCTCCTGCCAACATGGCCACCAAACACAACTAGTCAGGTGACTCTCCTGCCAACATGGCCACCAAACACAACTAGTCAGGTGACTCTCCTGCCAACATGGCCACCAAACACAACTAGTCAGGTGACTCTCCTGCCAACATGGCCACCAAACACAACTAATCATGTGACTCTCCTGCCAACATGGCCACCAAACACAACTAGTCATGTGACTCTCTTGCCAACATGGCCACCAAAAACAACTAGTCAGGTGACTCTCCTGCCAACATGGCCACCAAACACAACTAATCATGTGACTCTCCTGCCAACACGGCCACCAAACACAACTAGTCAGGTGACTCTCCTGCCAACACGGCCACCAAACACAACTAGTCAGGTGACTCTCCTGCCAACACGGCCACCAAACACAACTAGTCATGTGACTCTCTTGCCAACATGGCCACCAAACACAACTAGTCAGGTGACTCTCCTGCCAACATGGCCACCAAACACAACTAATCATGTGACTCTCCTGCCAACACGGCCACCAAACACAACTAGTCAGGTGACTCTCCTGCCAACATGGCCACCAAACACAACTAGTCAGGTGACTCTCCTGCCAACACGGCCACCAAACACAACTAGTCAGGTGACTCTCCTGCCAACATGGCCACCAAACACAACTAATCATGTGACTCTCCTGCCAACATGGCCACCAAACACAACTAGTCAGGTGACTCTCCTGCCAACACGGCCACCAAACACAACTAGTCAGGTGACTCTCCTGCCAACATGGCCACCAAACACAACTAATCATGTGACTCTCCTGCCAACATGGCCACCAAACACAACTAGTCAGGTGACTCTCTTGCCAACATGGCCACCAAACACAACTAGTCATGTGACTCTCCTGCCAACATGGCCACCAAACACAACTAGTCAGGTGACTCTCCTGCCAACATGGCCACCAAACACAACTAGTCAGGTGACTCTCCTGCCAACATGGCCACCAAACACAACTAATCAGGTGAATCTCCTGCCAACATGGCCACCAAACACAACTAATCATGTGACTCTCCTGCCAACATGGCCACCAAACACAACTAATCATGTGACTCTGCTGCCAACATGGCCACCAAACACAACTAGTCAGGTGACTCTCCTGCCAACATGGCCACCAAACACAACTAATCATGTGACTCTCCTGCCAACATGGCCACCAAACACAACTAGTCAGGTGACTCTCTTGCCAACATGGCCACCAAACACAACTAGTCATGTGACTCTCCTGCCAACATGGCCACCAAACACAACTAGTCAGGTGACTCTCCTGCCAACATGGCCACCAAACACAACTAGTCAGGTGACTCTCCTGCCAACATGGCCACCAAACACAACTAGTCAGGTGACTCTCCTGCCAACATGGCCACCAAACACAACTAGTCAGGTGACTCTCCTGCCAACATGGCCACCAAACACAACTAATCATGTGACTCTCCTGCCAACATGGCCACCAAACACAACTAGTCATGTGACTCTCTTGCCAACATGGCCACCAAAAACAACTAGTCAGGTGACTCTCCTGCCAACATGGCCACCAAA
Organism: Entelurus aequoreus; assembly: GCF_033978785.1. Taxonomy (NCBI): domain Eukaryota; kingdom Metazoa; phylum Chordata; class Actinopteri; order Syngnathiformes; family Syngnathidae; genus Entelurus; species Entelurus aequoreus. The sequence goes on from NC_084731.1 coordinate 34,339,452, forward strand.
CACAACTAATCATGTGACTCTCCTGCCAACACGGCCACCAAACACAACTAGTCAGGTGACTCTCCTGCCAACACGGCCACCAAACACAACTAGTCAGGTGACTCTCCTGCCAACACGGCCACCAAACACAACTAGTCAGGTGACTCTCCTGCCAACACGGCCACCAAACACAACTAGTCATGTGACTCTCTTGCCAACATGGCCACCAAACACAACTAGTCAGGTGACTCTCCTGCCAACATGGCCACCAAACACAACTAATCATGTGACTCTCCTGCCAACACGGCCACCAAACACAACTAGTCAGGTGACTCTCCTGCCAACACGGCCACCAAACACAACTAGTCAGGTGACTCTCCTGCCAACATGGCCACCAAACACAACTAGTCAGGTGACTCTCCTGCCAACATGGCCACCAAACACAACTAATCATGTGACTCTCCTGCCAACATGGCCACCAAACACAACTAGTCAGGTGACTCTCTTGCCAACATGGCCACCAAACACAACTAGTCAGGTGACTCTCCTGCCAACATGGCCACCAAACACAACTAATCATGTGACTCTCCTGCCAACATGGCCACCAAACACAACTAGTCAGGTGACTCTCCTGCCAACATGGCCACCAAACACAACTAGTCAGGTGACTCTCCTGCCAACATGGCCACCAAACACAACTAGTCAGGTGACTCTCCTGCCAACATGGCCACCAAACACAACTAATCATGTGAGTCTCCTGCCAACGTGGCCACCAAACACAACTAGTCAGGTGACTCTCTTGCCAACATGGCCACCAAACACAACTAGTCAGTTGACTCTCTTGCCAACATGGCCACCAAACACAACTAGTCAGGTGACTCTCCTGCCAACATTGCCACCAAACAAAACTAATCATGTGACTCTCCTGCCAACATGGCCACCAAACACAACTAGTCAGGTGACTCTCCTGCCAACATTGCCACCAAACAAAACTAATCATGTGACTCTCCTGCCAACATGGCCACCAAACACAACTAGTCAGGTGACTCTCCTGCCAACATTGCCACCAAACAAAACTAATCATGTGACTCTCCTGCCAACATGGCCACCAAACAAAACTAATCATGTGACTCTCCTGCCAACATGGCCACTAAACACAACTAGTCAGGTGACTCTCTTGCCAACATGGCCACCAAACACAACTAGTCATGTGACTCTCCTGCCAACATGGCCACCAAACACAACTAGTCAGGTGACTCTCCTGCCAACATGGCCACCAAACACAACTAGTCAGGTGACTCTCTTGCCAACATGGCCACCAAACACAACTAGTCATGAGACTCTCCTGCCAACATGGCCACCAAACACAACTAGTCAGGTGACTCTCCTGACAACATGACCACCAAACACAACTAGTCATGTGACTCTCCTGCCAACATGGCCACCAAACACAACTAGTCAGGTGACTCTCCTGCCAACATGGCCACCAAACACAAATAGTCAGGTGACTTTCCTGCCAACATGACTACCAAACACAACTAGTCATGTGACTCTCCTGCCAACATGGCCACCAAACACAACTAGTCAGGTGACTCTCCTGCCAACATGGCCACCAAACACAACTAGTCAGGTGACTCTCCTGCCAACATGGCCACCAAACACAAATAGTCATGTGACTTTCCTGCCAACATGACTACCAAACACAACTAGTCATGTGACTCTCCTGCCAACATGGCCACCAAACACAACTAGTCAGATGACTCTCCTGCCAACATGGCCCCCAAACACAACTAGTCAGGTGACTCTCCTGCCAACATGGCCACCAGACACAAATAGTCAGGTGACTTTCCTGCCAACATGACCACCAAACACAACTAGTCATGTGACTCTCCTGCCAACATGGCCACCAAACACAACTAGTCAGGTGACTCTCCTGCCAACATGGCCACCAAACACAACTAGTCAGGTGAATCTCCTGCCAACATGGCCACCAAACACAACTAGTCAGGTGACTCTCCTGCCAACATGGCCACCAAACACAACTAGTCAGGTGACTCTCCTGCCAACATGGCCACCAAACACAACTAGTCAGGTGACTCTCTTGCCAACATGGCCACCAAACACGACCAGTCATGAGACTCTCCTGCCAACATGGCCACCAAACACAACTAGTCAGGTGACTCTCCTGCCAACATGGCCACCAAACACAACTAGTCATGTGACTCCTGCCAACATGGCCACCAAATACAATTAGTCAGGTGACTCTCCTGCCAACATGGCCACCAAACACAACTAGTCAGGTGAATCTCCTGCCAACATGGCCACCAAACACAACTAGTCAGGTGACTCTCCTGCCAACATGGCCACCAAACAAAACTAATGATGTGAGTCTCCTGCCAACATGGCCACCAAACACAACTAATCATGTGAGTCTCCTGCCAACATGGCCACCAAACACAACTAATCATGTGACTCTCCTGCCAACATGGCCACCAAACACAACTAGTCAGGTGACTCTCTTGCCAACATGGCCACCAAACACAACTAGTCATGTGACTCTCCTGCCAACATGGCCACCAAACACAACTAGTCAGGTGACTCTCCTGCCAACATGGCCACCAAACACAACTAGTCAGGTGACTCTCCTGCCAACATGGCCACCAAACACAACTAGTCAGGTGACTCTCCTGCCAACATGGCCACCAAACACAACTAGTCAGGTGACTCTCCTGCCAACATGGCCACCAAACACAACTAATCATGTGACTCTCCTGCCAACATGGCCACCAAACACAACTAGTCATGTGACTCTCTTGCCAACATGGCCACCAAAAACAACTAGTCAGGTGACTCTCCTGCCAACATGGCCACCAAACACAACTAATCATGTGACTCTCCTGCCAACACGGCCACCAAACACAACTAGTCAGGTGACTCTCCTGCCAACACGGCCACCAAACACAACTAGTCAGGTGACTCTCCTGCCAACACGGCCACCAAACACAACTAGTCATGTGACTCTCTTGCCAACATGGCCACCAAACACAACTAGTCAGGTGACTCTCCTGCCAACATGGCCACCAAACACAACTAATCATGTGACTCTCCTGCCAACACGGCCACCAAACACAACTAGTCAGGTGACTCTCCTGCCAACATGGCCACCAAACACAACTAGTCAGGTGACTCTCCTGCCAACACGGCCACCAAACACAACTAGTCAGGTGACTCTCCTGCCAACATGGCCACCAAACACAACTAATCATGTGACTCTCCTGCCAACATGGCCACCAAACACAACTAGTCAGGTGACTCTCCTGCCAACACGGCCACCAAACACAACTAGTCAGGTGACTCTCCTGCCAACATGGCCACCAAACACAACTAATCATGTGACTCTCCTGCCAACATGGCCACCAAACACAACTAGTCAGGTGACTCTCTTGCCAACATGGCCACCAAACACAACTAGTCATGTGACTCTCCTGCCAACATGGCCACCAAACACAACTAGTCAGGTGACTCTCCTGCCAACATGGCCACCAAACACAACTAGTCAGGTGACTCTCCTGCCAACATGGCCACCAAACACAACTAATCAGGTGAATCTCCTGCCAACATGGCCACCAAACACAACTAATCATGTGACTCTCCTGCCAACATGGCCACCAAACACAACTAATCATGTGACTCTGCTGCCAACATGGCCACCAAACACAACTAGTCAGGTGACTCTCCTGCCAACATGGCCACCAAACACAACTAATCATGTGACTCTCCTGCCAACATGGCCACCAAACACAACTAGTCAGGTGACTCTCTTGCCAACATGGCCACCAAACACAACTAGTCATGTGACTCTCCTGCCAACATGGCCACCAAACACAACTAGTCAGGTGACTCTCCTGCCAACATGGCCACCAAACACAACTAGTCAGGTGACTCTCCTGCCAACATGGCCACCAAACACAACTAGTCAGGTGACTCTCCTGCCAACATGGCCACCAAACACAACTAGTCAGGTGACTCTCCTGCCAACATGGCCACCAAACACAACTAATCATGTGACTCTCCTGCCAACATGGCCACCAAACACAACTAGTCATGTGACTCTCTTGCCAACATGGCCACCAAAAACAACTAGTCAGGTGACTCTCCTGCCAACATGGCCACCAAACACAACTAATCATGTGACTCTCCTGCCAACACGGCCACCAAACACAACTAGTCAGGTGACTCTCCTGCCAACACGGCCACCAAACACAACTAGTCAGGTGACTCTCCTGCCAACACGGCCACCAAACACAACTAGTCAGGTGACTCTCCTGCCAACACGGCCACCAAACACAACTAGTCATGTGACTCTCTTGCCAACATGGCCACCAAACACAACTAGTCAGGTGACTCTCCTGCCAACATGGCCACCAAACACAACTAATCATGTGACTCTCCTGCCAACACGGCCACCAAACACAACTAGTCAGGTGACTCTCCTGCCAACACGGCCACCAAACACAACTAGTCAGGTGACTCTCCTGCCAACATGGCCACCAAACACAACTAGTCAGGTGACTCTCCTGCCAACATGGCCACCAAACACAACTAATCATGTGACTCTCCTGCCAACATGGCCACCAAACACAACTAGTCAGGTGACTCTCTTGCCAACATGGCCACCAAACACAACTAGTCAGGTGACTCTCCTGCCAACATGGCCACCAAACACAACTAATCATGTGACTCTCCTGCCAACATGGCCACCAAACACAACTAGTCAGGTGACTCTCCTGCCAACATGGCCACCAAACACAACTAGTCAGGTGACTCTCCTGCCAACATGGCCACCAAACACAACTAGTCAGGTGACTCTCCTGCCAACATGGCCACCAAACACAACTAATCATGTGAGTCTCCTGCCAACGTGGCCACCAAACACAACTAGTCAGGTGACTCTCTTGCCAACATGGCCACCAAACACAACTAGTCAGTTGACTCTCTTGCCAACATGGCCACCAAACACAACTAGTCAGGTGACTCTCCTGCCAACATTGCCACCAAACAAAACTAATCATGTGACTCTCCTGCCAACATGGCCACCAAACACAACTAGTCAGGTGACTCTCCTGCCAACATTGCCACCAAACAAAACTAATCATGTGACTCTCCTGCCAACATGGCCACCAAACACAACTAGTCAGGTGACTCTCCTGCCAACATTGCCACCAAACAAAACTAATCATGTGACTCTCCTGCCAACATGGCCACCAAACAAAACTAATCATGTGACTCTCCTGCCAACATGGCCACTAAACACAACTAGTCAGGTGACTCTCTTGCCAACATGGCCACCAAACACAACTAGTCATGTGACTCTCCTGCCAACATGGCCACCAAACACAACTAGTCAGGTGACTCTCCTGCCAACATGGCCACCAAACACAACTAGTCAGGTGACTCTCTTGCCAACATGGCCACCAAACACAACTAGTCATGAGACTCTCCTGCCAACATGGCCACCAAACACAACTAGTCAGGTGACTCTCCTGACAACATGACCACCAAACACAACTAGTCATGTGACTCTCCTGCCAACATGGCCACCAAACACAACTAGTCAGGTGACTCTCCTGCCAACATGGCCACCAAACACAAATAGTCAGGTGACTTTCCTGCCAACATGACTACCAAACACAACTAGTCATGTGACTCTCCTGCCAACATGGCCACCAAACACAACTAGTCAGGTGACTCTCCTGCCAACATGGCCACCAAACACAACTAGTCAGGTGACTCTCCTGCCAACATGGCCACCAAACACAAATAGTCATGTGACTTTCCTGCCAACATGACTACCAAACACAACTAGTCATGTGACTCTCCTGCCAACATGGCCACCAAACACAACTAGTCAGATGACTCTCCTGCCAACATGGCCCCCAAACACAACTAGTCAGGTGACTCTCCTGCCAACATGGCCACCAAACACAAATAGTCAGGTGACTTTCCTGCCAACATGACCACCAAACACAACTAGTCATGTGACTCTCCTGCCAACATGGCCACCAAACACAACTAGTCAGGTGACTCTCCTGCCAACATGGCCACCAAACACAAATAGTCATGTGACTTTCCTGCCAACATGACTACCAAACACAACTAGTCATGTGACTCTCCTGCCAACATGGCCACCAAACACAACTAGTCAGATGACTCTCCTGCCAACATGGCCACCAAACACAACTAGTCAGGTGACTCTCCTGCCAACATGGCCACCAAACACAACTAGTCAGGTGACTCTCTTGCCAACATGGCCACCAAACACAACTAGTCATGTGACTCTCCTGCCAACATGGCCACCAAACACAACTAGTCAGGTGACTCTCCTGCCAACATGGCCACCAAACACAACTAATCATGTGACTCTCCTGCCAACATGGCCACCAAACACAACTAGTCAGGTGACTCTCCTGCCAACATGGCCACCAAACACAACTAGTCAGGTGACTCTCCTGCCAACATGGCCACCAAACACAACTAATCATGTGACTCTCCTGCCAACATGGCCACCAAACACAACTAGTCAGGTGACTCTCTTGCCAACATGGCCACCAAACACAACTAGTCATGTGACTCTCCTGCCAACATGGCCACCAAACACAACTAATCATGTGACTCTCCTGCCAACATGGCCACCAAACACAACTAGTCAGGTGACTCTCTTGCCAACATGGCCACCAAACACAACTAGTCATGTGACTCTCCTGCCAACATGGCCACCAAACACAACTAGTCATGTGACTCTCTTGCCAACATGGCCACCAAACACAACTAGTCATGTGACTCTCCTGCCAACATGGCCACCAAACACAACTAGTCAGGTGACTCTCTTGCCAACATGGCCACCAAACACAACTAGTCATGTGACTCTCCTGCCAACATGGCCACCAAACACAACTAATCATGTGACTCTCCTGCCAACATGGCCACCAAACACAACTAATCATGTGACTCTCCTGCCAACATGGCCACCAAACACAACTAGTCAGGTGACTCTCCTGCCAACATGGCCACCAAACAAAACTAATCATGTGAGTCTCCTGCCAACGTGGCCACCAAACACAACTAGTCAGGTGACTCTCTTGCCAACATGGCCACCAAACACAACTAGTCAGTTGACTCTCTTGCCAACATGGCCACCAAACACAACTAGTCAGGTGACTCTCCTGCCAACATTGCCACCAAACAAAACTAATCATTTGACTCTCCTGCCAACATGGCCACTAAACACAACTAGTCAGGTGACTCTCTTGCCAACATGGCCACCGAACACAACTAGTCATGTGACTCTCCTGCCAACATGGCCACCAAACACAACTAGTCAGGTGACTCTCCTGCCAACATGGCCACCAAACACAACTAGTCAGGTGACTCTCTTGCCAACATGGCCACCAAACACAACTAGTCATGAGACTCTCCTGCCAACATGGCCACCAAACACAACTAGTCAGGTGACTCTCCTGCCAACATGACCACCAAACACAACTAGTCATGTGACTCTCCTGCCAACATGGCCACCAAACACAAATAGTCAGGTGACTCTCCTGCCAACATGACCACCAAACACAACTAGTCATGTGACTCTCCTGCCAACATGGCCACCAAACACAACTAGTCAGGTGAATCTCCTGCCAACATGGCCACCAAACACAAATAGTCATGTGACTTTCCTGCCAACATGACTACCAAACACAACTAGTCATGTGACTCTCCTGCCAACATGGCCACCAAACACAACTAGTCAGATGACTCTCCTGCCAACATGGCCACCAAACACAACTAGTCAGGTGACTCTCCTGCCAACATGGCCACCAAACACAAATAGTCATGTGACTTTCCTGCCAACATGACTACCAAACACAACTAGTCATGTGACTCTCCTGCCAACATGGCCACCAAACACAACTAGTCAGATGACTCTCCTGCCAACATGGCCACCAAACACAACTAGTCAGATGACTCTCCTGCCAACATGGCCACCAAACACAACTAGTCAGGTGACTCTCCTGCCAACATGGCCACCAAACACAACTAGTCAGATGATTCTCCTGCCAACATGGCCACCAAACACAACTAATCATGTGACTCTCCTGCCAACATGGCCACCAAACACAACTAGTCAGGTGACTCTCCTGCCAACATGGCCACCAAACACAACTAGTCATGTGACTTTCCTGCCAACAGGACTACCAAACACAACTAGTCAGGTGACTCTCCTGCCAACATGGCCACCAAACACAACTAGTCATGTGACTCTCCTGCCAACATGGCCACCAAACACAAATAGTCAGGTGACTCTCCTGCCAACATGACCACCAAACACAACTAGTCATGTGACTCTCCTGCCAACATGGCCACCAAACACAACTAGTCAGGTGAATCTCCTGCCAACATGGCCACCAAACACAAATAGTCATGTGACTTTCCTGCCAACATGACTACCAAACACAACTAGTCATGTGACTCTCCTGCCAACATGGCCACCAAACACAACTAGTCAGATGACTCTCCTGCCAACATGGCCACCAAACACAACTAGTCAGGTGACTCTCCTGCCAACATGGCCACCAAACACAAATAGTCATGTGACTTTCCTGCCAACATGACTACCAAACACAACTAGTCATGTGACTCTCCTGCCAACATGGCCACCAAACACAACTAGTCAGATGACTCTCCTGCCAACATGGCCACCAAACACAACTAGTCAGATGACTCTCCTGCCAACATGGCCACCAAACACAACTAGTCAGGTGACTCTCCTGCCAACATGGCCACCAAACACAACTAGTCAGATGATTCTCCTGCCAACATGGCCACCAAACACAACTAATCATGTGACTCTCCTGCCAACATGGCCACCAAACACAACTAGTCAGGTGACTCTCCTGCCAACATGGCCACCAAACACAAATAGTCATGTGACTTTCCTGCCAACATGACTACCAAACACAACTAGTCATGTGACTCTCCTGCCAACATGGCCACCAAACACAACTAGTCAGATGACTCTCCTGCCAACATGGCCACCAAACACAACTAGTCAGATGACTCTCCTGCCAACATGGCCACCAAACACAACTAGTCAGGTGACTCTCCTGCCAACATGGCCACCAAACACAACTAGTCAGATGATTCTCCTGCCAACATGGCCACCAAACACAACTAATCATGTGACTCTCCTGCCAACATGGCCACCAAACACAACTAGTCAGGTGACTCTCCTGCCAACATGGCCACCAAACACAACTAGTCATGTGACTTTCCTGCCAACAGGACTACCAAACACAACTAGTCAGGTGACTCTCCTGCCAACATGGCCACCAAACACAACTAGTCATTTCCCCTGCCAGTATGATGGCCAATTGCATCAGATGTGAGAAATGACATCAGATGTGTAAATGGGACAGTCAGAGGGGTTAAGAATTAAAGGTTCATAGAAGATTCTTTAGGAACTGACTGGGGACATTTTTGACCCCACTTGTGAAAGAGTGCGGTTGTGATACAAAAACTGAAATTTCTTAAAATTAATGAAAAAATAAATACAAATGCAATTTGCCTCATTTCACAAAAATGTCTTATGAGGATTACCTGCAATATGAATATATTACAACTTTTCGTTTGAAAGATTTTAAAGAATAACAACTTGCATGGTAATTTTTGAACGTCGCTCGTCTTTTACTTCTCAGACCACCTCCTCCAACGACATCTTTTACAATTTAGTAAAACGCAAGAAAAATGCAACAAACACGGCGAAATATGAACGCAAAGGGTAAAAAAAACACTTACAAACTGATACAATATCACTTTTCTGCAGAACATAGTTGTAAAAATCTGCTTCCGCGTCTGTTCCTGACACCCATGTCTCGGGCTGGCCGCGATATAAACAAACCCCGCCACACTGCTTTGTGTTTCGTCTGTGACGTAGATTACCGTAATAACCCGTATATCACTCAAAAGCGCAGATTCCTGTCACGATCTGGCAGCTTTTCTGCCACCTATCTTCTTTTTGTTGCAGTGTTTGGTGTCCAGGTGACGGGGCGTAGCCACCTGCACGGACACCTGATACTCATTTATCCCCCACTACTTAAAGGCCTACTGAAACCCACTACTACCGACCACGCAGTCTGATAGTTTATATATCAATGATGAAATCTTAACATTGCAACACATGCCAATACGGCCGGGTTAGATTAGTAAAATGCAATTTTAAATTTCCCGCGAAATATCCTGCTGAAAACGTCTCGGTATGATGACGTTTGCGCGTGACGTCACGGATTATAGCGGACATTTTGGGACACCATTGTGGCCAGCTATTAAGTCTTAAGTATTAAAATTCCACAGTATTCTGAACATCTGTGTTGGTGAATCTTTTGCAATTTGTTTAATGAACAATGGAGATAGCAAAGAAGAAAGCTGTAGGTGGGAAGCTGTGTATTAGCGGCCGGCTGCAGCAACACAAACACGTAGCGGCTACGTCGTAGCCGGTGTTTCATTGTTTACATTACCGAACGATGACAGTCAAGCTTTACCATTGGCCTGTGGAGAACTGGGACAACATAGACTCTTACCAGGAGGACTTTGAGTTGGATACGCACGCTTGTGGAGATGGGACAACAGAGACTCTTACCAGGAGGACTTTGAGTTGGATATGCGCTACCGTGAGTACGCAGCTGCGGCTTCCAAACATTTGATCGCTTGCCCGTACGTGCGTGCCGCTATGTGCATGTCACGTACGTAACTTTGGGGAAATATATGTGCTGTATGAACTTTTGGGGAGGTGAACTGAAATGAATTTTTTTTATTTAAACGGGGATAGCAGATCTATTCTATGTGTCATACTTGATCATTTCGCGATATTGCCATATTTTTGCTGAAAGGATTTAGTATAAAACAACGACGATAAAGATCGCAACTTTTGGTATCTGATAAAAAAAAGGCTTGCCTGTACCGGAAGTAGCGTGACATAGTCAATTGAACATATCCACAAAGTTCCCTATTGTTTACAATGATGGCCGCCAGAAGTGAGAGAGATTCGGACCGAGAAAGCGACGATTTCCCCATTAATTTGAGCGAGGATGAAAGATTTGTGGATGAGGAAAATGCAAGTGAAGGACTAGTGGGGAGTGGAAGCGATTCAGATAGGGAAGATGCTGTGAGGGCTGGGGGTGACCTGATTGGAGTTCAAATCCCAGCCGAGTCATACCAAAGACTATAAAAATGGGACCCATAACCTCCCTGCTTGGCACTCAGCAACAAAGGGTTGGAGTTGGGGGTTAAATCACCAAAATGATTCCCGGGCGCGGCGCCGCTGCTGCCCACTGCTCCCCAAGGGGATGGGACAAATGCAGAGGACAAATTTCACCACATCTAGTGTGTGTGTGACAATCATTGGTACTTTAATCTTAATCTTAAAAATATTCAGCTGGGAATGACTACAACAGTAAATAAACACAAGACATATATATACTCTATTAGCCACAACACAACCAGGCTTATATTTATTATGCCACAAATTAATTCCGCATAAAAACACTTAGGTGTTTGTTATGCTAGCTCCTAGCTCCTAGCTACTAGCTCGAGCTAGTTATAGCTCGAGCGGGTTATATGGACGGGATCCCGTATATGTAACCCGCCAATACAATTCAAACACCTGCACAACACACACACTCACTCAGCCCAAAGAACCGTTCACCTAACCCAAGGTTCATAAAGCTTATATATTTAACCAAAGTTACGTACATGACACGCACGTACGGGCATGCAATCAAATGTTTGGAAGCGCGCGGGTGGGACCTGATATTCAGCTGGGAATGACTACAACAGTAAATAAACACAAGACATATATATACTCTATTAGCCACAACACAACCAGGCTTATATTTAATATGCCACAAATTAATCCCGCATAACAAACATCTAGGTGTTTGTTATGCTAGCTCCTAGCTCCTAGCTCCTAGCTCGAGCTAGTTATAGCAAGCGATCAAATGTTTGGAAGCACAGCTACGTACTCACGGTATCGCGTCTGTGTATCCAAATCAAAGTCCTCCTTGTTAGAGTCTCTGTTGTCCGAGTTCTTCGATCTTGACTGCATCTTTCGGGAATGTAAACAAACACCGGCTGTGTTGTGCTGCTGACTTCCCTCGCAAAATATCCGCTTCGCACCGACAACTTTCTTCTTTGCTTGCTCGGCTTCTTTCTCCATAATGCAATGAACAAATTGCAACAGATTCACCAACACAGATGTCCAGAATACTGTGGAATAATGAGATGAAAACAGAGCTATTTGGTATTGGCTTCAATGGGGAAGCCATACCTCTGTTAAACTGGCTACGTCACGCGCATACGTCGTCATACCGAGACGTTTTCAAGCGGAAGTGTGGCGGGAAATTTAAAATTGCACTTTATAAGTTAACCCGGCCGTATTGGCATGTGTTGCAATGTTAAGATTTCATCATTGATATATAAACTATCAGACTGCGTGGTCGGTAGTAGCGGGTTTCAGTAGGCCTTTAAGCTCTCCAGTCTCTTCACACGACGCCAGTAGATTTCTTGATGATTCATCCTTACAGCCGCGTACATCCTCTCTGCTTTTGCTCCACTCACGCTTCTAGTTCCCTGTGGCTCAGTCTGTTGCGGTTGTAGTGTTAATTGTTACTTCTCCACACCTTATGTGTGCTATTTCTGTTCCTCACACTTTAAGTGTGCCTCCTTAGTTTTTTTTTCTCACTCCTTTTTGTGTGTTCTTTTTGTTATTATTCATATTCATTTTTCTGCTCTGCATTAGGGTCCTACTCCGGTCAAGTCAATTGTGAAAATTCCAACCATTGAAATACCTTTACGGTAGACTCACGGTAATTAGAGAATGGCACTGCACGTGCATAGTTTCAATGTTAAAGGTTTAAAAAAAAAAAATTGCCCAGGTCTGGTCTAAAGGCTGCTTCAGACGCCATCATTTACCAACTTGCTGCTTTTCTGCATGCATTGCTGTGAGAGAGCCATTTCTTTTGGGAACGCGTGGGTCGGATGTCGTGCATCAGTGTTTTGACAGGCGGCGCAGGATGGCCTGCAGAGGGGGAGAGGGAGAGAGAGAAATAGATGAGAGAGAGTAAGAGAGAAAGAGAGAGAGGTCAGATAAGGGGAGTATTGTCATATCGGACATGACGAAGAAGACTCCTCTGCAGGACGGCCTCTTGTTCGAGTGACGCTCTGCAGCACAACAACACTCAGTGCAGCACAACAACAGACATTTCCCTGCAGCTGGTGGCAGCGTGTGATTACGTGCTCTACTAAACAAGAACTCTGGGTTATGCATCAGGGCGCTCGCTTGCTGCCAACACACGAGTAGACAGTTGACACTCACTCTCCTCTGTTTGCCACCTGGCAGACGTGACGTGCACATGTCACTTTAGAACCTGCATAATCTGCAGAAAAAAACTACTCTGTGTGTGTGGAAAACGAATCGTTTATCATTTGTTACATTTTGACATGTTGTTCGGCAAACATGAAGAAGCACACCTTTATTATTACATCTCCATTTTTTTACCATAAGAAACAGCAGCTACTGTAGTCACTACACTGTCCCTTGAGGCACCGTCATGAGTCTTTCAAAGTTCTGCATCAGCCATTCATTTCTACGGCCGGTGTTTTCTGGTGAGAAACCATGACACTTCCCAGCATGCACAAGACATTGATACAACGTTGATTATACATACATGTCCTGTAAATCTGACTTTGAAACAACGTTGCAAAATAGTTGTATTTGTAAATTGAGACAACGTTGATGTCTACTGTTGGATCCACTTTGTTGGTTGGGAAATGACCAAATTTCAATGGTCAAATCAACATCACAACCTAACATTGAATAAACATAGTCAAAAAGCATGTTGTTTCAACGTTGTATTTGTGTTGTAGAATATTGGTTGGGAAATGACCAAATTTCAATGGTCATATCAACGCCAGAACCCAACATTTATTGAACGCCGTCAAAAAGCATGTTGTTTCAACGTCAGGGTTGAGTTGCTCAATGTCAGGACCTAATCCAACAAGTTCTCAACGTTGTTTTTATGTCTTGTGCCTGCTGGGTTAACTTAATGATTTAGCCCGTTATTTTTTTTTGTTGCTAACAAACAATGGTAACTAGAGAGGGATTGAGTGTTTTTGGAACCGGTGCTGTGTTACAATTCCTATATTGCAAAAAAGGAAGGCATATTTGCAAAGGTGGGTTGTATGCCTCATGATTGAATCATATCAACACAGGACAAGTACTAAAAGCCAACCAATTAAAGCCTTCGCTGCGTTGCTGCAACGCAAGGTTAGACTTTTTTTTAGGCTTAGGCCACGCTACACAAGAGGATTTGTAGCGGAAAGACAGAGCGCGCCTTAATGCAGCAGCATAAACAAATTTTAGATAGAATAGCACAGAAGCATGGAAATACCTAGTAAAGGAGAAACATGGTAGAAAAGGAGATGTGTGACAACCAGTGTTAGGCATAATGCTGTTCCATATCAACAGCGTTACTAGCACACACACACAACATTAACTACTATGGGGGAATAATTGACAACAAGTCAATGAAGTGATAATCATGTTATCCTAAAATACCCTGTTTGTAGACAAGAAGAGATTCAGTCACCAAAGCACATTTAAAACCCAGTAGGAACTATACAGTAATTAGTTACTTTTTCAAATATATTACTTAACACTGGTGACAAAACAACAGATCATAAAACAAAAATCCAGCAAAGTTGGATCTTGACTTATTGTCAAGGAACGTAACATGACAATACCTAAAGGAAAACTGTATATGTAGCATTAACTTTAATATTGTGATCGAATAGGTTTTGTGGCTCCAATTGGGTTTTGATCTGGTTGAAACGGACCCAAAAGGTTGCCGAACCCTAAACTTTAGGGGTAAATATACAAGCGATCATAAAAAAATATATATTTAAAATGGAATGGAATGGATTCATACACTCTTAAGAAAAATTATTTTAGAAAAATGTAAACCATTCATCATCACTGCTTGCAAGACCTCACTTCCTTGGACACACACAGATTTAGAGAAGAAAACATTGGAAGCACATCATGTATTTACATCTGAGGGGTCCACAAACTAAGCATGAATCGGTGAAAGACAAAGTTGGATTTATTTGTGCAGCGCTAAGCAATGTATTTGATTGACATAATGAGTGCCATGCTGCTATGATCTTGACGCCAATGAGAAAAAGGATACGTTTGTTTGTAGTTCATTTCCTGCTACAAATATTAGTCTGTCATCTACAATTCATGTCTGCAGTTGTTTTTATGATGTGAAGTTCACATAATACACTCTTTAGCTAAAGATGTCGCTGTTGTTCAGCAATGTTTGCTAGCGATATCAAGATATAGAATATGCTGTTGAGCCTACGAGAGATTTTTTCATCTTGTTTATTAGTTTATTAATATTCTTAAGTATATTTTTTTGATGCTAACAAATAACACCAAAGACGTTATAATGTCGTCATCTGAGTCGAATAAAAGCACTTGGCTTTCCTGCTCAACAACAACTAAGCTTTTAGTTTCTGTTATTAAAATCGACAACAAAAATACGGTTGATTGGACCAATAATCACAGTATTTATTACTAGGACTTAACATGACATTAGTTTATTTGCACAACCAAGTCTTGGTAGTTATATTTAGGCATATCGACCACAAAAGAACACAAATTAATGTGACCTGTTGTACTTTTTTTACGTTTAGTTCTGCTTTCAAACATTACTAATATAGTAGGGAATAAACTCGATTGCATCACAGAAAGTTTCTCAAACAAATCAAATGTTCGAACAAACATTTTCCAAAGTGATCGCTGCAGACATGAGAATGGGCCGATTGTATTCCACAAGATGATGAAAGTGATATTTTGAGAGCAATTTTTTTGACGTAGTTTTGTATTTCCCCTGACTTTATTACCTTTATGAACGACTAATTTCGGGACTCTGTGAATACTCTTTTTTTCTCTAAATTTGAACGTCTGAAACAATCAATAATAATACAGCATTTTCTGCTCAAACTCTACACTCACTTGTTTTAATGCTACGCTCAAGCTGCTTGACCATCATGTGAATTAAGCAGTGAAGAAGAAAAACAAATTTGACTTCATATGCAACCCAGCATGCTGCCTTTTTCCACTGCAAGAACATTCCCATTTACCCGGGTAAAACAAGTACCCCCCTGTGTTTCCACCAATTTAGTCCTACAAAATGTGGAAAAAGTGAAGGGCTGGGAATACTTTGCGGATGTATGCCGAGGGTGGGGTTGAGGTGCCTGTGACCCCGGGGAACATGCTTTATCAGTATCATGCAGTATCATGCTTCAAATGTGTTCATTGTAGCCATTAATCCTGACTTCCTCATTTTGATTAAAAAAAAAAAAAAAAAGCACAACTTATTCTATTAATTTTTGTTTTGTAGGTTAAAGGGTTTTATACATTGAGCTCTTGAGTTAATGTTTTTGATCAATTTTAATGTATTAATATTTATT